>NW_027196471.1:0-90122 GCF_038502225.1 Cherax quadricarinatus
AATATAACATTACAAGTATTTCTAGTGGCGTAACAATTCTCAACGGGTATTCCATAATCCCGTTTTTTTTTTGTTTTTTTGTTTTTTTTAATTTTTTTTCCCCTTTTTTCTGTGACTTCGTAAATGGTCGAAGTCGGAGCGAAACATCTTCAGCTTCTCTCTCCTATGTGCGGATTATTTGTGTGTTGTTTCAGTCACGGTATTGAGACTTTTTGCTCTTTATGGCACATTTTTTGAGGTAACTTCTGGTGTTCCTCAAAGTAATAGTCAGTAACAACGATGATAAATATGTATGAGTAACCCAGAAGCATGTACAAATTTCTCTATATTAAAAACGAATCTCCTGCAAAAACAATACTAAAAGCCATTTTCATCTTAAAAATGAATGCACAAAACTTTATCTTCAACTTTAGCCAAAATAACGGGAAAAATTTGTGAGGAAATCTCAAGTTTAGCGACTTTCTTGATGCGCTCTGTGACTGTTTGTGAAACAGTTTATGACAAAACCAAAGGGAGGGAATAACCTGCTTGACTTGCTTCTTACCAAGAGACAATCACGATTTAATAATCAATTGGTAGTGGATTCGGTTTACACACTGAGGTCCGGGGTCGATCCCCGGTACGGATGGAAGTGTTTCCTTAAGAGACCTGCTGTCCATATTCACTTATAAGTAAAATAGGTACCTAGGTGTTAGTCAACTGGTGTGGGACAAAAGTGACCTAATTTGCCCGAAATGCTCTGCATAACAAGAGGCTTACTATATTGTAGCATGTCACTGATGTCAGCTAGGCCTGTATACCCTGTACATGTACTTGTAGAAATAAAGATTATTATAATAATAATAATAATAATAATAATAATAATAATAATAATAATAATAATTATTATTATTATTATTATTATTATTATTATTATTATTATTATTATTATTATTATAATAATAATTATTATTATTATTATTATTATTATTATTATTATTATTATTATTATTATTATTATTTTTATTATGTTATTGATGAGCTTGTGGAAAGTAATCACAATATTAATAACTTCAGTCCACTTCAAGAGTTCAGTGTCAGTAATTCCTTCTCCTTCAAGAGTTCAGTGTCAGTAATTCCTGTCAATAATTCCTTCTCCTTCAAGAGTTCAGTGTCAATAATTCCTTCTCCTTCAAGAGTTCAGTGTCAATAATTCCTTCTCCTTCAAGAGTTCAGTGTCAATAATTCCTTCTCCTTCAAGAGTTCAGTGTCAATAATTCCTTCTCCTTCAAGAGTTCAGTGTCAATAATTCCTTCTCCTTCAAGAGTTCAGTGTCAATAATTCCTTCTCCTTCAAGAGTTCAGTGTCAATAATTCCTTCTCCTTCAAGAGTTCAGTGTCAGTAATTCCTTCTCCTTCAAGAGTTCATTATCTTTGAACGGAGAAATAAATATCATTGATAATATTGATATAATAAGTAATATTATCCAGAATGACTGACCAGAGTATAATACCGAATAATATTTCCCTGAATGATATCCAGAATGATACTTTCTTGTATATTACTCTGAATGATATTATCCCAAATGATATTATCATGAATATTTTCCAAATGATATTATCTTGAATGATATTATCTCAAATGATATTGTCGTGAATTATTTTATCCAGAATATTAATTATCCTGAATGATATTATCATGAATGATATTATACTGATTGATATTATCCTGAATATTACTCTGAATGATATTATCTAGAATGCTATTATCATGAATAATATTATCCAGAACTGATATTACTATGAGAAATTATGTGTATGATTGATATTATCTTGAATGACATTATCCTGACTGATATTATCCTGAACTGATATTATCTTGAATGACATTATCCTGAACTGATTAATATCATTATCCTGACTGTCATTATCCTGAACTGATATTATCTTGAATGACATTATCCTGACTGATATTATCCTGAACTGATATCATCTTGAATGACATTATCCTGACTGTCATTATCCTGAACTGATATTATCTTGAATGACATTATCCTGACTGATATTATCCTGAACTGATATTATCTTGAATGACATTATCCTGACTGATATTATCCTGAACTGATATTATCATGAATGACATTATCCTGACTGATATTATCCTGAACTGATATTATCTTGAATGACATTATCCTGACTGATATTATCCTGAACTGATATTATCATGAATGACATTATCCTGACTGATATTATCCTGAACTGATATTATCTTGAATGACATTATCCTGACTGATATTATCCTGAACTGATATTATCTTGAATGACATTATCCTGACTGATATTATCCTGAACTGATATTATCTTGAATGACATTATCCTGACTGTCATTATCCTGAACTGATATTATCTTGAATGACATTATCCTGACTGATATTATCCTGAACTGATATTATCTTGAATGACATTATCCTGACTGATATTATCCTGAACTGATATTATCTTGAATGACATTATCCTGACTGATATTATCCTGAACTGATATTATCTTGAATGACATTATCCTGACTGATATTATCCTGAACTGATATTATCTTGAATGACATTATCCTGACTGTCATTATCCTGAACTGATATTATCTTGAATGACATTATCCTGACTGTCATTATCCTGAACTGATATTATCTTGAATGACATTATCCTGACTGATATTATCCTGAACTGATATTATCTTGAATGACATTATCCTGACTGATATTATCCTGAACTGATATTATCTTGAATGACATTATCCTGACTGATATTATCCTGAACTGATATTATCTTGAATGACATTATCCTGACTGATATTATCCTGAACTGATATTATCTTGAATGACATTATCCTGACTGATATTATCCTGAACTGATATTATCTTGAATGACATTATCCTGACTGATATTATCCTGAACTGATATTATCTTGAATGACATTATCCTGACTGTCATTATCCTGAACTGATATTATCTTGAATGACATTATCCTGACTGTCATTATCCTGAACTGATATTATCTTGAATGACATTATCCTGACTGATATTATCCTGAACTGATATTATCTTGAATGACATTATCCTGACTGATATTATCCTGAACTGATATTATCTTGAATGACATTATCCTGACTGATATTATCCTGAACTGATATTATCTTGAATGACATTATCCTGACTGATATTATCCTGAACTGATATTATCTTGAATGACATTATCCTGACTGATATTATCCTGAACTGATATTATCTTGAATGACATTATCCTGACTGTCATTATCCTGAACTGATATTATCTTGAATGACATTATCCTGACTGTAATTATCCTGAACTGATATTATCTTGAATGACATTATCCTGACTGATATTATCCTGAACTGATATTATCTTGAATGACATTATCCTGACTGATATTATCCTGAACTGATATTATCATGAATGACATTATCCTGACTGATATTATCCTGAACTGATATTATCTTGAATGACATTATCCTGACTGATATTATCTGAACTGATATTACTGAATGACATTATCCTGACTGATATTATCCTGAACTGATATTATCTTGAATGACATTATCCTGACTGTCATTATCCTGAACTGATATTATCTTGAATGACATTATCCTGACTGTCATTATCCTGAACTGATATTATCTTGAATGACATTATCCTGACTGATATTATCCTGAACTGATATTATCTTGAATGACATTATCCTGACTGATATTATCCTGAACTGATATTATCTTGAATGACATTATCCTGACTGATATTATCCTGAACTGATATTATCTTGAATGACATTATCCTGACTGTCATTATCCTGAACTGATATTATCTTGAATGACATTATCCTGAACTGATATTATCCTGAACTAATATCACTCTTGATATCCCACACTCACATAAGCTCCATCTTTAGGTATGAATTATTAATTTTAACCCAGTAACACTGGTAAATTATGTTTGTGGACAGTATATGGATTATTATTGATCTGACTTTACTAATTAGTGGTTTGGTCCACAAAATATACACATTTATAGGAGAAAGTATATATAAAATATACATAAATTACGTATATCAATTTTATATTGCATAAAAAGTGCAAAATTTTAATGAACACTTACCCAAATGTTTCTCTGGCCTCAACCTAACACTTCCTAACAGAAAGATATACTAAAGGCTACCCGACATAGCAAATTACTGTAGTGAGCTGGGAAGCTTGCATACATAATAATAATAATAATAATAATAATAATAATAATAATAATAATAATAATAATAATAATAATAATATCTTTATTTCTAGTTGATATCAATGACATACTACTATATTGAAAGCCGCTTGTTATGCTGAACATTTCTGGCAAATTAGGTCAGTTTTGTCCCAGGATGCGACCCAAACCAGTCGACTAACACCCAGGTACCCATTTTATACTGATGAGTAAACAGGGACAGCAAGTGTCTTATGGAAACACGTCATTAATGTTTCATAGCCGTACCAGAGATTTGAACTCCGGACCTCAGTGTGTGAGTTGAGTGCGCTAGCGATCGCGGTACTGGACTCACGAGTAACCACTTTTCCCCATATAACCTACTAAAAAGAAAAAGAAGAAAACCGTCAAAGTGGGATGTTTGAATGTGCGTGGATGTTGTGCGAATGATAAGAAAGAGATGATTGTGGATGTTATGAATGAGAAGAAGCTGGATGTTCTGGCTTTAAGTGAAACAAAGCTGAAGGGGGTGGGAGAGTTTCAGTGAGGAGAAATAAATGGGAATAGGATAGGGGGTTCAAATAGAGTTAGAGCTAATAAAAGGAGTAGCAATAATGTTGAAGGATACGTTATGGCAAGAAAAGATGGAATGTAAATGAATAAATGCAAGGATTATGTGGTGTAAAATAAGGGTTGGATGTGAAAAGTGGGTTATAGTATGTGTTTATGCACTTGGAGAAGAGAGTAGTGAGAGAGTACTTGTGGTTGAGATATCATTCTAAAGTGGGTAAAAATGTTGTGAATGGAGTAGTAGGTAAATTTGAGGTGTCAGGGGTAAATGAAAATATGGAGCCTTTAATTGAGCTATGTGTAGAAAGAGGTTTGGTAATAAGTAATACATATTTTATGAAAAGGAGGATAAGTAAGTATACAAGGTATGATGTAGCAACTAATGAAAGTAGTTTGTTTGATTATGTATTGGTGGACAAAAGGGTGATGGGTAGGCTCCAGGATGTACATGTTTATAGAGGAGCAGTGAATATATTGGATCATTATTTAGTTGTAGATGGGACAGAAATAAAATGGCGACAGCAAGAGAGAGGTGAAAGTGTATCAACTAAGGGAGGAGGAAGTTCGGGTGAGATATAAGCAACTATTAGCAGAAAGGTGGACTGGTGCAAGTATGAGTAGTGGGGGGGTTGAAGAGGGTTGGGATAGTTTTAAAAATGCAGTATTAGAATGTGGGGCAGAAGTTTGTGATTGGCGGAATGATGAAGTAAAGGGTGTGATAAAAGAGAAAAAGGTAGTTTATGAGAGGTTTTTACAAAGCAGAAGTGTTATAAGAAGAGCAGAGTATATGGAGAGTAAAAGAAAGGTGAAGAGAATGGTGAGAGAGTACAAAAGATGAGCTGATGATAGAGTGGGAGAGGCACTGTCAAGAAATTTTGCCGAAAATAAGAAAAAAATTTTGGAGTGAGATAAACAAGTTAAGAAAGCCTAGGGAACAAACGGCTTTGTCAGTTACAAACAGAGTAGGGGAGTTAGTAGAATGGGAACTTGAAGTATTGAGTAGATGGCGGGAATATTTTGAGGAACTTTTAAATGTCGAGGAAGAAAGGGAGGCGGTAATTTTATGAACTGGCCAGGTAGGTATACCATCTTTTAGAAGTGAAGAAGAGCAGGATGTTTGTGTGGGGGAGGTGCGTGAGGCATTACGTAGAATGAAATGGGGTAAAGCAGCTGGAACTGACGGGATCATGACAAAAATGTTAAAAGCAGGGGGGATATAGTGTTGGAGTGGTTAGTATTTTTGTTTAATAAATGTATGAAAGAGGGGAGGGTGCCTAGGGATTGGCAGAGAGTGTGTATGGTTCCTTTATATAAAGGGAAGGGATAGGGGAGCAATGTGGTAGATGTTGCAAGTGTATGAAAAAGGCAGCAACTTACTAAATGGTGTAAAGAGTTTTTATGAGGATAGTGAGGCTCAGGTTAGGGTGTGCAGAAGAGAGGGAGACTGCTTCCCGGTAAAAGTAGTTAATGAGGGATGTGTAATGTCTCCATGGATGTTTAATATATTTATAAATGGGGTTGTAAAAGAAGTAAATGCTATGGTGTTGGGGAGAGGGGTGAGATTAAATTTTGCAGAATCAAATACAAAATGGGAAATGACACAGTTACTTTTTGCGGATGATACTGAGTTTATGGGAGATTCTTAGGAAAGGTTGCGAAGGTTAGTGGACGAGTTTGGGAGCGTGTGTAAAGGTAGAAAGTTGAAAGTGAACATAGATAAGTGTAAGGTGATGAGGAAATCAAACGATTTAGATAAAGAAAAATTGGATATCACATTGGAGAGAGGGAGTATGGAAGAAGTCAATATTTTCAGATATTTGAGAGTTGACGTGTCAGTGGATGGGTTTACGAAGGATGAGGTTAGCCATAGAACTGATAAAGGAAAAAAAGGTGAGTGGTGTGTTGAAGTTGTTCAAAGTTTTGCAACTTTACAGGCTATTTCCCGTGAATAATGATATAATGTATACATATCTATATATATATATATATATATATATATATATATATATATATATATATATATATATATATATATACTGTACTTCCCATCTCCAGGACTCAAGTCCGGCCTGCCGGTTTCCCTGAATCCCTTCATAAATGTTACTTTGCTCACACTCCAACAGCACGTCAAGTATTAAAAACCATTTGTCTCCATTCACTCCTATCAAACACGCTCATGCATGCCTGCTGGAAGTCCAAGCCCCTCGCACACAAAACCTCCTTTA
Organism: Cherax quadricarinatus; assembly: GCF_038502225.1. Classification (NCBI taxonomy): domain Eukaryota; kingdom Metazoa; phylum Arthropoda; class Malacostraca; order Decapoda; family Parastacidae; genus Cherax; species Cherax quadricarinatus. The sequence continues at coordinate 7,027 of NW_027196471.1, forward strand.
CCCCCTCCCTCCAACCTTTCCTAGGCCGACCCCTACCCCGCCTTCCTTCCACTACAGACTGATACACTCTTGAAGTCATTCTGTTTCGCTCCATTCTCTCTACATGTCCGAACCACCTCAACAACCCTTCCTCAGCCCTCTGGACAACAGTTTTGGTAATCCCGCACCTCCTCCTAACTTCCAAACTACGAATTCTCTGCATTATATTCACACCACACATTGCCCTCAGACATGACATCTCCACTGCCTCCAGCCTTCTCCTCGCTGCAACATTCATCACCCACGCTTCACACCCATATAAGAGCGTTGGTAAAACTATACTCTCATACATTCCCCTCTTTGCCTCCAAGGACAAAGTTCTTTGTCTCCACAGACTCCTAAGTGCACCACTCACTCTTTTTCCCTCATCAATTCTATGATTCACCTCATCTTTCATAGACCCATCCGCTGACACGTCCACTCCCAAATATCTGAATACGTTCACCTCCTCCATACTCTCTCCCTCCAATCTGATATTCAATCTTTCATCACCTAATCTTTTTGTTATCCTCATAACCTTACTCTTTCCTGTATTCACCTTTAATTTTCTTCTTTTGCACACCCTACCAAATTCATCCACCAATCTCTGCAACTTCTCTTCAGAATCTCCCAAGAGCACAGTGTCATCAGCAAAGAGCAGCTGTGACAACTCCCACTTTGTGTGTGATTCTTTATCTTTTAACTCCACGCCTCTTGCCAAGACCCTCGCATTTACTTCTCTTACAACCCCATCTATAAATATATTAAACAACCACGGTGACATCACACATCCTTGTCTAAGGCCTACTTTTACTGGGAAAAAATTTCCCTCTTTCCTACATACTCTAACTTGAGCCTCACTATCCTCGTAAAAACTCTTCACTGCTTTCAGTAACCTACCTCCTACACCATACACTTGCAACATCTGCCACATTGCCCCCCTATCCACCCTGTCATACGCCTTTTCCAAATCCATAAATGCCACAAAGACCTCTTTAGCCTTATCTAAATACTGTTCACTTATATGTTTCACTGTAAACACCTGGTCCACACACCCCCTACCTTTCCTAAAGCCTCCTTGTTCATCTGCTATCCTATTCTCCGTCTTACTCTTAATTCTTTCAATTATAACTCTACCATACACTTTACCAGGTACACTCAACAGACTTATCCCCCTATAATTTTTGCACTCTCTTTTATCCCCTTTGCCTTTATACAAAGGAACTATGCATGCTCTCTGCCAATCCCTAGGTACCTTACCCTCTTCCATACATTTATTAAATAATTGCACCAACCACTCCAAAACTATATCCCCACCTGCTTTTAACATTTCTATCTTTATCCCATCAATCCCGGCTGCCTTACCCCCTTTCATTTTACCTACTGCCTCACGAACTTCCCCCACACTCACAACTGGCTCTTCCTCACTCCTACAAGATGTTATTCCTCCTTGCCCTATACACGAAATCACAGCTTCCCTATCTTCATCAACATTTAACAATTCCTCAAAATATTCCCTCCATCTTCCCAATACCTCTAACTCTCCATTTAATAACTCTCCTCTCCTATTTTTAACTGACAAATCCATTTGTTCTCTAGGCTTTCTTAACTTGTTAATCTCACTCCAAAACTTTTTCTTATTTTCAACAAAATTTGTTGATAACATCTCACCCACTCTCTCATTTGCTCTCTTTTTACATTGCTTCACCACTCTCTTAACCTCTCTCTTTTTCTCCATATACTCTTCCCTCCTTGCATCACTTCTACTTTGTAAAAACTTCTCATATGCTAACTTTTTCTCCCTTACTACTCTCTTTACATCATCATTCCACCAATCGCTCCTCTTCCCTCCTGCACCCACTTTCCTGTAACCACAAACTTCTGCTGAACACTCTAACACTACATTTTTAATCCTACCCCATACCTCTTCGACCCCATTGCCTATGCTCTCATTAGCCCATCTATCCTCCAATAGCTGTTTATATCTTACCCTAACTGCCTCCTCTTTTAGTTTATAAACCTTCACCTCTCTCTTCCCTGATGCTTCTATTCTCCTTGTATCCCATCTACCTTTTACTCTCAGTGTAGCTACAACTAGAAAGTGATCTGATATATCTGTGGCCCCTCTATAAACATGTACATCCTGAAGTCTACTCAACAGTCTTTTATCTACCAATACATAATCCAACAAACTACTGTCATTTCGCCCTACATCATATCTTGTATACTTATTTATCCTCTTTTTCTTAAAATATGTATTACCTATAACTAAACCCCTTTCTATACAAAGTTATATATATATATATATATATATATATATATATATATATATATATATATATATATATATATATATATATATATATATATATATATATATATATATATATATATATATATATATATATATATATATATATATATATATATATATATATATATATATATATATATATATATATATATATATATATATATATATATATATATATATATATATATATATATATATATATATATATATATATATATATATATATATATATATATATATATATATATATATATATATATATATATATATATATATATATATATATATATATATATATATATATATATATATATATATATATATATATATATATATATATATATATATATATATATATATATATATATATATATATATATATATATATATATATATATATATATATATATATATATATATATATATATATATATATATATATATATATATATATATATATATATATATTTATATATATATATATATATATATATATAATTATTCACGGGAAATAGCCTGTAAAGTTGCGAGACTTTGAACAGTATAACGTTTTATCTACCATCATTCTGTAGAGCTTGTTGTTTGCCTTCTTATTCATCAGTTTATCGGTACTATATACTATCAGTAATATTATGTTTGCCTTCTATCACTATCGATATTTGATTGGGAGTGGGAGAGGCGATATCTTCTTTAAATACGTATTGCACTGCATAGTTATCGACGTCTTGATGAATTTACAATCACTGCCATTAGGATTTTTTTATTTTGGTAAATGATGGTGAAAGTCAACTAGTGTAGAAAAAGGCACCGCATTGCAGGGAAACCCTTATTACTGCTACAGTGCGTCGTCAAGGAAACCCTTATTACTGCTACAGTGCGTCGTCAAGGAAACCCTTATTACTGCTACAGTGTGTCGTCAAGGAAACCCTTATTACTGCTACAGTGTGTCGTCAAGGAAACCCTTATTACTGCTACAGTGCGTCGTCAGGGAAACCCTTATTACTGCTACAGTGAGTCGTCAAGGAAACCCTTATTACTGCTACAGTGTGTCAAGGAAACCCTTATTACTGCTACAATGTGTCGTCAAGGAAACCTTTAATACTGCTACAATGTGTCGTCAAGGAAACCCTTATTACTGCTACAGTGTGTCAAGGAAACCTTTATAACTGCTACCGTGTGTCATCAAGGTCTGGGGTCAGTCAATCATAATCCAGCTCTGGACATAACGTTGTAGAAATACAGTGTCCTCTGTCAAGATTTACTCTCTGTAAACAAAACATTACTATACCAGAGTTTAAACAGAGATCTAAAATACTTTCTGCATTATGTGTTTTACATCTGACAGATATGTCTGTATGCAGAGAATAAATCTAAATAATAGCGTTTCATTTTTCACGTAAGCATTAATAAATAAGTAGTGATATATATGTTTTAAGAAGATAGTCTTTTCTACTCCCCAACAAATATAATTCTGAAAGAATGTACAACAAGCTTAGTATAATTGTTATAAAACTTTCAACTAATTAATATGACCTGATGCTTGTTGATGCTCGATCTAGGATTCTAAGCTAGTGTGTGTTACCAGTAAGTATAACCTGCTGCAGGAGAGTGTTTTCTGTATTGTGTGTTGCCAGTAAGTATAGCCTACTGCAGGAAAATGTTTCTCCTTATTATGTGTTGCCAGTAAGTATAGCCTGCTGCAGGAGAGTGTTCTCTGTATTGTGTGTTGCCAGTAAGTATATCCTGCTGTAGGAGAATGTTTCTCTTGATTGTGTGTTGCCAGTAAGTATATCCTGCTGTAGGAGAATGTTTCTCTTGATTGTGTGTTGCCAGTAAGTATAGCTGAGGAATGTTTCTCTTATTGTGTGTTGCCAGTAAGTATAACCTGCTGTAGGAGAATGTTTCTCTTGATTGTGTGTTGCCAGTAAGTATATCCTGCTGCAGGAAAATGTTCTCTGTATTGTGTGTTGCCAGTAAGTATAGCCTACTGCAGGAGAATGTTTCTCTTTATTGTGTGTTGCCAGTAAGTATAGCCTGCTGCAGGAGAATGTTTCTCTTTATTGTGTGTTGCCAGTAAGTATAGCCTGCTGCAGGAGAATGTTTCTCTTGATTGTGTGTTGCCAGTAAGTATAACCTGCTATTGTGTGTGTGTTGCCAGGAGAGTGAAGTATATCCTGCTGCAGGAGAATGTTTCTCTTCAATGTGTGTTGCCAGTAAGTATAACCTGCTGCAGGAGAATGTTTCTCTTTATTGTGTGTTGCCAGTAAGTATAACCTGCTGTTTCTCTATTGTGTGTTGCCAGTAAGTATAACCTGCTGCAGGAGAATGTTATTGTGTGTTGCCAGTAAGTATAACCTGCTGCAGGAGAATGTAAGTTCTCTTGAATGTTTCTCTTTATTGTGTGTTGCCAGTAAGTATAACCTGCTGCAGGAGAATGTTCTCTGTATTGTGTGTTGCCAGTAAGTATAACCTGCTGCAGGAGAATGTTTCTCTTTATTGTGTGTTGCCAGTAAGTATAACCTGCTGCAGGAGAATGTTCTCTGTATTGTGTGTTGCCAGTAAGTATAACCTGCTGCAGGAGAATGTTCTCTGTACTGTGTGTTGCCAGTAAGTATAACCTGCTGCAGGAGAATGTTCTCTGTACTGTGTGTTGCCAGTTAGTATAGCCTGCTGCAGGAGCTTTATTGATACTCGTGAAGCCGCTAGGTTTTAAAAGCCCGTTAACCAACCAACCTGTTGAAGGTAGTTAATTTTATAGTCTGTCTTATGGCATCTAATGTAGCATGTCCTCTTAATGCAGCCTGTTCATTGCAGAACATTTTTCGTTATTCACACATTTTTTTTATCCTGACATTTCAACAATTTCCGTCTATAACCTGATTAAAGAACAATCTTTAATTTTGTAAATCTGTCTCCAAAATCTTAACTCGAAATAACTCTAAAATTTATAACTAAATTAATACATTTCTGTATATTACATGCTTCATGAATAACTTGCAGCTGCATAACCTTTGAGTTAGTATACACAGTCATTTACTATACATAGCGGATTAGGGAATATTTGTTTGTCAGGAGAACTGGGATAATATCTCCTGTTGTGAGTTATAATCACAATGCTCGGCTTTGCGCGTAAATCAATTCCTTGCTGCTTTTCGAACTGTCCTCTGTTCATCCGGGCCTGATGTGCAGTTCTGGGGTGACCCAAGTTCTAAGCTTAGCAGGCTGTTGAATAAAATACACGGGTCTTATTCATAAACTTTTAGGTGATAAGCATCGTTATCTTGAACACTACGATGCTCGTCACCTGCTCCTACTCTGAACTACTGATTACCTTATCTTGTCTTTTGTATGTCATTCTACAGTCTTCAAATTATGTCCTTGTGTTGGGAAAGCCACTGTATGGCGAAACTTCGACAAATAACGACATCCAGATGCTGCACCTGTCGAATTTATAATGTCGGTTTTGCATACCATTGATAGACAATCGACTAGGTGAAGCACAAAATGTAAACTTGAAGCCCAGAGCATTTTGGCATTCTTTGCCTCCTCCCATATCAAGGTCTGTACAAGACATTTCCTATTGCATAAGTTGCGCTTTGGACACCACAAGTTCAAATGCACTAGACCTCGATCTAAACTTTATCGCTGCAATGATTCCAGCAGACATTCCACTGATCTGATCTGTGTATACCCTGAGATCTCAGGATTCAGTGCTGATGAATGTTATGCTCAGAGGCAATTGATGCATTCTTGCTCACCAAGATGCAGACCTCTGGGTGCTTTAAATGGCAGATACTGTCATCGATCGTGTCGGAGATAAAGAAACTCTTCAAACCGTCTTCAGAACAGTGACAACAGTTAGTCTCAGAGTTATGGGAAAGATTCCTATACGCTGAAATAATCACTGACTTCCATCTTCATCTTTGATGCACTTGAAACCCTGAGCAACAGTATTTTGGTGAAAAGACTTGATGACAACCACTTTGTTGATGACGAAGTTGGGATTCATCCACAAGAAGTAAATCACGGAACGGGTGGGGTTTGGACCCATGGCAAGGGTTCAAACCCCACCAGTTCCCTGATGTGTTTGCAATCGTGTTATTACGATTTCGTGAGCCACAAGGAAGGTGACCATAGCCACCAAGTTTCCAGCTCCTGACAGCTACAACTCCGAAAATGCAGACAAACTCTCACGTCTCAACATCAATCAATCAAGACCGACGGACTGAACACATCCACTCCATGCTGAGGGACTGATTACCTCAAACTACTCCTCATCTTCCACCTCTTCCACCGTTCTTCTCTGTATTGGACTGAAGGAGCCATTAACTAGCGAAACGTTCCTTAATAAAGATGCCCTGTAGGTAAACGTTGCACTAGGTTCTCATTCTTCAACGTAGCGAAACGTGTTCGGCAAGAACAAGACCACTGTAGGAAGACCAAGGTAGACCACTGTAGGTAGACCACTGTAGACCACTGTAGGTAGACCACTGTAGGTAGACCACTGTAGGAAGACCACTAGACCACTGTAGACCAGTAGACCACTGAGGTAGACCACTGTAGGTAGACCACTGTAGGTAGACCACTGTAGGTAGACCACTGTAGGAAGACCACTGTAGGTAGACCACTGTAGACCACTGTAGGACCACTGTAGGTAGACCACTGTAGGTAGACCACTGTAGACCACTGTAGGTAGACCACTGTAGACCACTGTAGGTAGACCACTGTAGGTAGACCACTGTAGGTAGACCACTGTAGGTAGACCACTGTAGGTAGACCACTGTAGGTAGACCACTGTAGGTAGACCACTGTAGGTAGACCACTGTAGGTAGACCACTGTAGGTAGACCACTGTAGGTAGACCACTGTAGGTAGACCACTGTAGGTAGACCAGACCACTGTAGACCACTGTAGGTAGACCACTGTAGGTAGACCACTGTAGGTAGACCACTGTAGGTAGACCACTGTAGGTAGACCACTGTAGGTAGACCACTGTAGGTAGACCACTGTAGGTAGACCACTGTAGGTAGACCACTGTAGGTAGACCACTGTAGGTAGACCACTGTAGGTAGACCACTGTAGGTAGACCACTGTAGGTAGACCACTGTAGGTAGACCACTGTAGGTAGACCACTGTAGGTAGACCACTGTAGGTAGACCACTGTAGGTAGACCACTGTAGGTAGACCACTGTAGGTAGACCACTGTAGGTAGACCACTGTAGGTAGACCACTGTAGGTAGACCACTGTAGGTAGACCACTGTAGGTAGACCACTGTAGGTAGACCACTGTAGGTAGACCACTGTAGGTACATGTCACCGCCAGAATAAACTGTACGAGACCTTCAACAATGGTAAAAGAGAAGACATTAAATATAAAAGAAAATTGTTCTTTTATAATCAAATTAACCCAAGATAAAAATAAGTTAGAAGAATCAGCATCAAGCTACGTAGAAACATTAGTTAATTTGAGCAATGTGTTAAAAAAGATAATGACAAAGGAGATACACTGAGTTCAGAGGTTAAACTAAGTTAACAGTTCTCATAACTTAGTGGCGGTAGAGAAAAAATATCATAGACGCTTTTCTCTGGTTTTATTACCAAGGTTCTCAGGAAGGTTACACTCAGTGCGACAATGAAATAATGTGCGACCTTTGACATATTGGGTAAATATTAAGATTATGAATATCAGAAGTCTTTGCCTGAGTTTCTTCATATATATCAAAGATACTGCAAAGAAGTGGAATGTTGCACCTCAGGAGATACTATCAAAGACTGAAAGATCATTATGGTCACATGATTACCACATCAACAAGTGGTGCGCCAAATATATATAGAACAATCCCCTGAGATACGAGATTAATGTGTTCGAAAAGATGGTTGGCAACGTCAAAACTCTTACCACGGAAGTGTATTTAACATTACTTTCCCTTACCAACCAAATGTCAGTATTTTTCACTACAGCATATTTTTTGGAGGCATGAAAATATATGGTATTTGTACTACACTTATAACAGCTGATGTGTATGACGCTTGGTTTAAATACTCGTGTTTGCACAAAAAGCGCGTGTGCGATTCTCGTATCTACGAGATAATGCGCTCGTACGTTGATGTTGGGAACGACAAAAATGATGCTCGTATTAGCGAAATCCAGTGTCGAGGGTTCTCTTATATCGGGAGTTTGCTGTATATGTAATTTTAGTGAGCTTGTGCATAGAATTCGTAGGAAATTCGTAGCACTAAATCCACTCTGACATGTGATGGTCAATATCATAGATATGGCACATCGGTAATCCGTTATGAAATCAGAACCTATGATTACGATTGTTCAAAATATAGTGATATATATATCAACCTCAACAATGTTGAATAAATGTTACAAATCAATGTCAAAAATTCTGATCGCTTGCTCTATGAAATTATCAAATCTAAAGCCGATACATACACACACACAGCTGCTGATCGTCTGTGTATTGCAATAGCTTACAGCATCATATCATATCAGCACGTCGATCTATGTTATTCATATCAGCACTTCTGTTGTCAATAGCCACTTGTATATACAGGAAATATGCATCTCGTGAAGTGACTGACATGCTCAGTAGCTTGTCATTCTCGCTACTAGGCTTGTCCAGGGATCAGAACCAAATTAGCTTCAGAAAAGACCCACATGGCTAATTTTTCACAATAGCGATTTTACGGTCTCCACAATAACAGACCATGACCCATTCCGTGTCACTCCTCCTGAAGAGATTATCATTAAAAAACTGTAGGATCAGAGACATTCCACGAAAACAGCTCACAGGAATATTTCAGCAAATTATCATTCAACAATACCAATAAAAAAAAAACTGAGCCTGGACTCAAATCTGTGGCTATCAGACCACTGTTACATCCTGATAAGCCAAAGCCATTTTGTCGTATGATATCCATAGCCCTTAGTGCTCTGTGACAATACAGCTGCTCTCTAAGACGCCAACCAAGTATGATGACTTGTAACCAGTCACTTTACTTCAAAATCGTTGAGATAGTGGCATCTTTACCAGATCTGACCCATCTGTGTGCAAGATTTGCAAGATTCCACATGATTATGTCATACACGGGTTCCTTCAGTTATGTGATGGTAAGTAGAGAATTCGTGAATTTATGAGACTTTCACAGTTGTCCACGTATTAAGTAGCCATGCATATGCCCGAGTACTACGAGCATATGTTGTCTTCCAGAGCCATAATATTCCTCCTACTGAGTACCGCTGCTTGCATGGCTGGGATACACATGGAACATCTACGTGAAGCACAGCAAGTACTTCTGGCAGATGAATATACACCTCTGCCATTAAACACGATAGTGATACCCAGCAACTTCCTAGATAAGCTCGCTGGTGAGAGTCGAAACAGCTACACATTGGATCAATTACGTCAAATATGTCAGTGTTATCCAGCAATTCCTACGTGTTGAACGAACTGGAGACTGGAAGCAGCAACTGCACAGTGTGCGCCTAATAATTACACTATTTCCTACTACTTTTTTTTTTATTTTAAATTTCTACTACTGGCCACTTTGCATATACAAAGTCAGTAAGACAATAAGTACGAGACATGAAAACCTGACCAGGAGAATGAGTTCTGAAGGTTACAAGTTGTTCATAAGAACAAAAGAAGAACATAAAAAAGGAGGAACACTGCAGTAGGCCTGTTGGCCCATACTAGGCAAGTCCTACATAGATCCATCCCACTAATAGAATATTCGCCCTCATAAGAACATAAGAACACAAGAAATAAAGAACACTGCAGCAGGCCCACCGGCCTACGCGAGGCAGCCCCAATTCTCCCCACCGGCTTAAGCCAGTGCCTTGACCTAGTGAGGTCAGACACGTCACTTAAGGGAGGAGCACTGCGGCCGATCTAGTAGCTAGTCAGGTTTATTTCACACCCACCCACACCCACTCATAAGAACATAAGAACACAAGAAAGAAGGAACATCGCAGCAGACCCACCGACCCACGCGAAGCAGATCCATGTCATCCCCCCCGGATTAGCCCAATGGGCCACCGAGTCAGGTCACTTCCACTTAAGGAAGGAGCACGGCACCAGTCTGGTAGCCCAAGCTAGTCAGGTTCAACTCACACCCACTCATGTATTTATTTAACTTTTTTTAAAAACTACACAACGTTTTAGCCTCTAGAACTGTACTGGGGAGTTTGTTCCACTCATCCACAACTCTATTACCAAACCAGTGCTTTCCTATATCCTTCCTGAATCTGAATTTTTCCAACTTGAAACCATTGCTGCGAGTCCTGTCTTGGCTGGAAATTTTCAGCACGCTATTTACATCCTCTTTATTTATTCCTGTTTTCCATTTATACATCTCGATCATATCCCCTCTAATTCTACGCCTTTCGAGAGATTCCCTATGAGCATAGACTGATTCAGGGCCATCAGTCTATCCTCATAGGGAAGATTTCTGATACATGGGATCAACTTTGTCATCCTCCTTTGTACGTTTTCCAGAGCATTTATATCCATTCTGTAATACAGTGATCAGAACTGTGCAGCATAATCTAAATGAGGCCTAACCAAGGATATATAGAGTTGAAGAACAACCTGAGGACTTCTATTAATTATACTTCTAGATATGAAACCAAGAATTCTGTTAGCTTTATTGCGAACACTAATGCACTGTTGTCTTGGTTTTTGATTACTGCTAACCAGAACTCCTAAATCCTTTTCGCAATCAGTAGTATTAAGATCTACATCATTTAGTTTATATATCGCATAGTTATTTTCCTGTTCAACATTTAGAACTTTGCATTTGTCAATATTAAACTGCATCTGCCACTTCTCCGACCATTGCATCAGTCTATTCAAATCATCCTGGAGTGCACTAGTGTCCTCATTAGAATGAATTGGACGGCCTAATTTGGTGTCATCAGCAAATTTGCTTATGTCGCTATTTATTCCCTCATCTATGTCGTTTATGTAAATTGTGAACAACAATGGGCCCAACACTGACCCCTGAGGAACACCGCTTGTGACGTGCCCCCATTCTGATTTCTCCCCATTTACGTAAACTCTCTGCTGTCTATTTGTCAGCCATGCCTCTACCCTATTCCGTGTGCCTTAAGTTTCCTCAATAGCCTCTGATGTGGAACTCTATCAAAAGCCTTACTGAAGTCCATATACACAATATCATATTCATTAGCATGATCTACCTCCTCAAACACCTTAGCAAAAAAAGTTAGTAAATTCATAAGACAGGAACGCCCCTTAGTAAAACCGTGTTGAGATTCATTAATCAATTTATGCCTATCAAGATGGCTACGAATTGCTTCGGCAATTATTGATTCCATAAATTTTCCCACTATGGAGGTAAAGCTTATTGGTCTATAGTTCGAAGCTAAGGACCTGTCACCTGCCTTGTAAATAGCTATAACATTTGCCATTTTCCACTTATCAGGCACTATGACAGTTTGTAGTGATATATTGAAAGGATTAGCCATAAGTATGCTAAGTTCCTCTTTACATTCCTTTAAAACCCTTGCAAACAGTTCATCAGGGCCTGGGGATTTGTTAGGTTTTAATTTCTCAATTTGTCTGAGGACCATGTCACTAGTTACCGCAATCGTGCATAGTTTATTATTGTCCTGTTCTACATAATCTATTATTTCAGGAATTTCGCTAGTATTTTCCTGGGTAAAAACTGAGAGGAAGTAGGTATTGAAAATTTCACACATATCCTTATCACTGTGAGTGATCTGACCAGAGTTACTCTTAAGTGGGCCTATCTTGTCCCTAACCTTACTTCTGTATACCTGAAAGAACCCTTTTGGGTTAGTCTTCGAATCCCTTGCGACCTTAGCCTCATAATCCCTTTTTGCTTTTCTTATACACTGAGAGGGTACTTCACTGCTGCCCACACAGTTCATTTCTGGGAAAGAAACTTCTCTGATCTAATCAATGAACAAGAGTTGATGCACCAGTAGTCCTTCTGCAGTGCTACGTTCTGTTGGTATATATGATTCCGATCTAAACGCTTCCTGGCAGGAAGTTCGGTTATATTGTAGAAACTTTCGTTCTGGTTGAAGTTGTTTGATTTACTGATTAGTGATGATTCTATAAACCAGCGTTTTGTAGAAACTTCTTTGATAACGAGTCGTTCACTATTGAAATTGATCAAGTGGTTGGGGGAGTTTGTACGAAATACAGGTGTTATTTAGGTGGTCCATTCTGTTGGTAAACTGGTGTTCAGAAATGCATAAGTGAAGGTCCCTTGATGTTTCTCCCATGTATATTTGGTTACTATCGTTGCAGAAGAGCGTGTACATCCCTACCGTGGTTTTGAGTTGGAGTCCCTTACTGGTGATGTCCTTTATTGTAGAGGCGGCAGTGGTAGATACTTGAAATTCAGTGTTGGAGACAATTCTGGAGATGAATTTAGCAACAGAGTTGATAGGAGGAGACCTATGCATCTTATTTCGCTTGTGTCTCTTCTAGGCAGTTAAAAATGTATGCACGGCTCCTGCTGTCTCTGAAATGACGAGGATAGTTTAGTAGGTTGCTAGACAGCACCCACCCAGGGAGGTACTACCGTCCTACCATGTGAGTGTGAAACAGAAGCCTGTAGCTGTTCTGCATATTGGTAGGATTGATGGTGTTTTTTTTCTGTCTCATTAACATGCAATGAGATATGTCTTGCTATTTGTACTTACACTTAGGTAACACTACACATGCCTGTACAAGCATATATATACACATCTCTCTGGGTTTTCTTCTATTTTCTTACTAGTTCTTGTTATTGTTTACTTCCTCTTATCTCCATGGGGAAGTGGAACAGAATTCTTCCTCTGTAAGCAATGCTGGTCGTAAGAGGCGACTAAAATGCCGGGAGCAATGGGCTAGTAACCCCTTCTCTTGAATAAATTAATAAAAACAGGAAAAAGAAAAACTTTATAAAACTGGGATGCTTGAATGTGCGTGGATGTAGTATCGATGATAAAAAAGAGATGATTGCTAATGTTATGAATGAAAAGAAGTTGGATGTCATAGATCTAAGCGAGACAAACCTGAAGGGGGTAGGGGAGTTTCAGTGAGGAGATGTAAATGGAATTAAGTCAGGAGTATCTAAGAGAGTTAGAGCTGAGGAAGGGATAGCAATAATGTTGAAGGATCAGTTATGGAGAGAGAAGACAGAATATAAATGTATAAATTCAAAGATTATGTGGATTAAAATAAGGGTCGGATGCGAAAAGTGGGTCATAATAAGTGTGTATGCTCCTGAAGAAGAGAGGAGTGTAGAGGAGAGAGAGAGATTTTCGGAGATGTTAAGTGACTGTGTAGGAACTTTTGAACCAAGTGAAAGGGTAATTGTGGTAGGTGTTATGCAGGGTTCTGCATGACACCGTAATGTACATATAGTGGAGACGTGTGCCATAATAGTATGAATGTTATAATTGTAAAGAATAATTTTATAATTCATAATGTGCATTTGGGGGCACTGTAAAGTACTCTAACTGTAATTATAAAGAAATCCTGCTAGGGATTTATTTTCCAAGGGTGTTTGGGTACGCGGAGTAAGCGTGGCTTGGGGCAGTCACGTGGAGTCAGCATGGCATGGAGGCTGGCGTCGGAGATGCTGTGTATTTAAGCTAAGTTTGTAGTTGTGTACTCCTTTTGTTTAGCTAACCCAAGCCATAGGCTCTTCTATGGCTTACCTGTATGCCCACCTGGGCTCTGACATGGTCAAGGTGCTATGGGATGAGTGAGGAAATAAGAAATGAGGTTGGGAGTGGAGTAGAGTCAGCCTGGTGCTGACTAGGCCTAGTGGTTATGGTGGCTGGACCTCCAGCCAGCTGTTTCTTGTGTACCCTCATTTGGGCGTTTAGGGTGGCCTGTTTATGCTTGAGATGTGTGTAACTTTTACCTTTGCCCTTAGACAAGGCTCAAGCCCCCAGCTATCTCACATTTCTGCGTAACAGTAGGGGACCTAAATGCTAAAGTAGGAGAAACGTTTAGAGAGGGTGTGGTAGGTAAGTTTGGGGTGCCAGGTGTAAATGATAATGGGGAGCATTTGATTGAACTTTGTATAGAAAGGGATCTGGTTATAAGTAACACATATTGTAAGAGAAAGAGGATCAATAAGTATACAAGATATGATATAGGGCATAATGAGAGTAGTTTGTTGGACTACATATTGGTAGATGAAAGACTGTTGGGAAGACTTCAGGATGTACATTTTTATAGAGGGGCCACAGATATATCACTTTTAGTTGAAGCTACAGTGAGAGTAAAATGTAGATGGGATACAGTGAGAGTAAAAGGTAGATGCGATACAAGGAAAATGCAAGCAGCAAGTAAGAGAGAGGTGAAGGTTTATAAACTAAAGGAGGAGGCAATTAGGGTAAGATATAAACAACTGTTGGAGGACAGATGGGCTAGTGAGAGTATAGACAATGGGGGAGAAGTTGTATGGAGTAAGTTTAAGCTTATAGTGTTAGAGTGTTCAGCAGAAGTTTGTGGTTACAGGAAAGTGGGTGCGGGATGGATGGATAGAGAGCGAATGGTGGAATGATGACGTAAGGAGAGTAGTAAGAGAGAGTTAGCATATGAGAGGTTTTTAAAAAGTAGAAGTGATCCAAGGAGGGAGGAGAATATGGAGAGAAAAAGAGAGGTTAAAAGAGTGGTGAAACAATGTAAAAATAGAGCAGGTGAGATAGTGGGTGAGATGTTATTAACAAATTTTGTTGAAAATAAAAAGTTTTGGAGTGAGATTAATAAGTTGAGAAAGCATAGGGAACGAATGGATTTGACAGTGAAAAATAGGAGAGGAGAGTTATTAAACGGAGAGTTAGAGGTATCGGGAAGATGAAAGGAATATTTTGAGGAATTGTTAAATGATGATGAAGATAGTGAAGCTGTGATTTCGTGTATAGGGCAAGGAGGAATAACATCTTGTAGGAGTGAGGAAGAGCCAGTTGTGAGTATGGGGGAAGTTCGTGAGGTAGTGGGTAGAATGAAGGGGGGTAAAACAGTTGGGATTGATGGGATAAAGATAGAAATGTTTAAAGAAGGTGGGGATATAGTTCTGGAATGGTTAGTGTTTTTATTTAATGGATGTATGGAAGAGGGTAAGGTTCGTGAGGATTGGCAGAGAGCATGCATAGTTCCTTTGTATAAAGGCAAAGAGGACAAAAGAGTGTAAAATTTATAGAGGAATAAGTCTGTTGAGTGTACCTGGTAAAGTATATGGTAGAGTTATTATTGAAAGAATTAAGAGTAAGACGGAGAGCAGGATACAGATGAACAAGGAGGCTTTAGGAAAGGTAGGGGGTGTGTGGACCAAGTTTTTAAAGTGAAACTTGCAGGTGAATAGTATTTAGATAAGGCTAAAGAGGTTTTTGTGGCATTTATGGATTTGGAAAAGGCGTATGACAGGGTGGATAGGGGGCAATGTGGCAGATGTTGAAAATGTATGGAATAGGAGGTAGGTTATTGAAATCAGTGAAGAGTCTTTACGAGGATAGTGAGATGTAGGCGAGAGTGTGATTATTTCCCAGTGAAAGTTGACCTTAGACAGGGATGTGTGATGTCACCGTGGTTGTTCAATATATTTATAGAAGGAGTTGTAAGAGAAGTGAATGCTCGGGTGTTGGTAAGAGGTGTGGGGTAAAAAGATAAAGAATTTAACACACAGTGGGAATTGTCACGGTTTCTCTTTGCTAATGACACTGTACTTTTGAGAGATTCCGAAGTTGCAGAGGTTGGTTGATAAAATTTAGTTGCCTTGTCATATCTCTATATTATGTTGCCTTGAGCTTCCTTAAGCTTGCACCTCCTCCTAACTTCCAAACTACGAATTCTCTGGATTATATTCACACCACACATTGCCCTCAGACATGACATCTCCACTGCCTCCAGCCTTCTCCTCGCTGCAACATTCATCACCCATGCTTCACACCCATATAAGAGCGTTGGTAAAACTATACTCTCATACATTCCCCTCTTTGCCTCCAAGGACAAAGTTCTTTGTCTCCACAGACTCCTAAGTGCACCACTCACTCTTTTTCCCTCATCAATTCTATGATTCACCTCATCTTTCATAGACCCATCCGCTGACACGTCCACTCCCAAATATCTGAATACATTCACCTCCTCCATACTCTCTCCCTCCAATCTGATATTCAATCTTTCATCACCTAATCTTTTTGTTATCCTCATAACCTTACTCTTTCCTGTATTCACCTTTAATTTTCTTCTTTTGCACACCCTACCAAATTCATCCACCAATCTCTGCAACTTCTCTTCAGAATCTCCCAAGAGCACAGTGTCATCAGCAAAGAGCAGCTGTGACAACTCCCACTTTGTGTGTGATTCTTTATCTTTTAACTCCACGCCTCTTGTCAAGACCCTCGCATTTACTTCTCTTACAACCCCATCTATAAATATATTAAACAACCATCCTTGTCTAAGGCCTACTTTTACTGGGAAATAATTTCCCTCTTTCCTACATACTCTAACTTGAGCCTCACTATCCTCGTAAAAACTCTTCACTGCTTTCAGTAACCTACCTCCTACACCATACACTTGCAACATCTGCCACATTGCCCCCCTATCCACCCTGTCATACGCCTTTTCCAAATCCATAAATGCCACAAAGACCTCTTTAGCCTTATCTAAATACTGTTCACTTATATGTTTCACTGTAAACACCTGGTCCACACACCCCATACCTTTCCTAAAGCCTCCTTGTTCATCTGCTATCCTATTCTCCGTCTTACTCTTAATTCTTTCAATAATAACTCTACCATACACTTTACCAGGTATACTCAGCAGACTTATCCCCCTATAATTTTTGCACTCTCTTTTATCCCCTTTGCCTTTATACAAAGGAACTATGCATGCTCTCTGCCAATCCCTAGGTACCTTACCCTCTTCCATACATTTATTAAATAATTGCACCAACCACTCCAAAACTATATCCCCACCTGCTTTTAACATTTCTATCTTTATCCCATCAATCCCGGCTGCCTTACCCCCTTTCATTTTACCTACTGCCTCACGAACTTCCCCCACACTCACAACTGGCTCTTCCTCACTCCTACAAGATGTTATTCCTCCTTGCCCTATACACGAAATCACAGCTTCCCTATCTTCATCAACATTTAACAATTCCTCAAAATATTCCCTCCATCTTCCCAAGCTTGTCCTTAGCTAATTGATGTACTAGATATAGACTGGCTTTGGAATTCTATGGAGAATTATTCGTAGTCATCATCTCCCAGCCAGACCTCTTGGAACACTTTCTGAGACCCTCTTACATTATGGCCAAATATCAGCTGGGAACTACTGTACCCAGAAGACTCCTGCAAGGTTTCGCAATGAAGATAATCAAAGGCAAGAACTCTTCTCGGTCAAGTGAGAAAATGCAGGTTATAAGTTTGCATAATTATTTTAAAAGTTTGATGGAATCTTCCAGGTGCCATTTGTGACTGAGGATAAGCTGCTGAGAAGGACTGCATAGTGTCCAAGTTACTTAAAATCTCTTGAAAAATTGGCAGTAAAATTAGTACCATGGTCACTTTGAATAGTTCGTGGTATTCCCTTGTGAGATACAAGAATGTTGTCTAACACTACACCGAGAAACTAATATTTTAGACTCCAGGTGTCTTCCACCACTTGGTTAAGGTTTTTAACTTGATCCTAATAGAGTTTACACGATTCGACGTGTATCCAGTCTTAACACTCATCTATATTTGCCAGGATACATTAATATGCACTAAGCACAGGCTAGAAGGTATAAAAGACATCCTACCACCTATAACGATGAACTCATTCCACCTCTAAATCGACAGGATGGGACCACCTCTACTAGTAGTCAAGAGAAAGCGGACCTCTTTGCGTGAACACTTTGCTACCAAAATGCAAGTTCCTGATCCAGCAAGGGACCGTCCTTGGCTAGCTGCAAGAACTGTGTCAAAACTGTCAGTGGTGACAATAAGGCAGGAGGAGGTGCATTTCCTTCTTAAATCGCTTGACCAAGAAAAGGCTGTGGGCCCAGACAAGTTGAGCCCAAGATTGCTGAGAAGATGTGCAGACCAGCTAGCAGCACCTCTAACTCGCATCTTTCAGCACTGTCTAGTACAGTGTAAATGGCCTTCTCTGTGGAAAGAGGCAAATGTAGTCCCTGTTCACAAAAAGAAGAGCAGAGCAGAAATCAGTAACTACAGACCAGTATCACTGCTGTCAATCATTTGCATGATCCTTGAGACAATAATCTTAAGACAAATGACAGAGATTTTTGGCTACCATTCACTACTTTGTGACCGTCAAAATGGCTTCAGGAAAGGGTACTCTGTTGCTGATCTGTTGTTAAACCTCTCCACTAAGTGGCACCAGTCACTGGATGAATCCAAAGTCAGCTGTGTGGTAGCACTGGACATTGCTGGTGCTTTCGACCGGGTGTGGCACCAGGGCCTCTTAGCAAAACTGCAAGCACTGGGAATTGCAGGCTCTACGCTATGTCTCCTCAGTGATTACCTTCATGGTAGATCTCTAAGGGTAGTTCTCAATGGAACGGAATCAGCAAGACATCCTATTGGGGCAAGTGTTCCACAAGGAAGCGTGCTGGGACCATTGTTATGGAATGTCTACTTCAATGACCTTCTTCATCTCATCCCAGAATCCCATGCATATGCAGACGACTGTACACTGACATTCACTTATCCAAGAGAAGAAATGCCAGCTGCTCTAAGCTACATCAATCACCAGCTAAGAGCTATATCAGCTTGGGGAAAGAGATGGCAAGTAACATTTGCACCTGAGAAAACAAATGATGGTCTCTAGGCACCATGATGGTGATGCCAGTGCAATAGTAATGATGAATGGGAGGGCGTTGGCACCTGGGGAAGAAGTTGATATCCTTGGGGAGAAATTCGACTCCAAACTGGCCATGAACCACCTTGTAAATCTTGCAAACAAGGCAGCCAGGAAGCTTACACTTTATCGTATCTCGCATCTGCTTGACAGTAGGGGTTGCAAGATTATGAGGCACAAGTACGCTCACACCTTAAGTATGCTCCACTTTCTTGGTTTGCCTGCACCCCCCTCTCATCTGTGACTACTTGACAGTAGAGAACAGAGCAAGACGTCTCATCTCTCGCTTGGACCCATCCTGGATAGATCTGTCATTTCAGCAGAGCCTTCAACACAGGAGGGATGTGGGTGGCCTTACTGTTATGTACAAGGCCAATATTGTCAAAGTACCACACTTGGATCCACTTCGAGGACAGCGTGAAACAAGCTTTTATGCCACAAGACGGGCAGAAAGCAGCAACTTCACTCTGGCTGTACCCTTCTCCAGAACATCACTCCATCTGAGATCATATATACCCAGGATGACTCGAGTATGGAACACATTCGTACAGCATAATGATGTCAACGAGATAAAGTCAGTTGATCAAATGAAGATGCTGGCCCACAGATGGCTCCAACTTCATCCTGTCCCGTACTTGTATGTCTCATAACAATAAAAATGCTTTCAAATGAGCTGATGTACTTAGCTTGTCAATTTAGGAATCCTTTTTATTATCACACCGTGTGTAAAAAAAAAAAAAAAAAAAAAAAAAAGGGAGAGAGAGAGAATATTATATATATATATATATATATATATATTTATATATATATTATATATTATATATATATAGTATATATATAATATTATTATTTTTTATTATTATCACACTGGCCGATTCCCACCAAGGCAGGGTGGCCCGAAAAAGAAAAACTTTCACCATCATTCACTCCATCACTGTCTTGCCAGAAGGGTGCTTTACACTACAGTTTTTAAACTGCAACATTAACACCCCTCCTTCAGAGTGCAGGCACTGTACTTCCCATCTCCAGGACTCAAGTCCGGCCTGCCGGTTTCCCTGAACCCCTTCATAAATGTTACTTTGCTCACACTCCAACAGCACGTCAAGTATTAAAAACCATTTGTCTCCATTCACTCCTATCAAACACGCTCACGCATGCCTGCTGGAAGTCCAAGCCCCTCGCACACAAAACCTGCTTTACCCCCTCCCTCCAACCTTTCCTAGGCCGACCCCTACCCCGCCTTCCTTCCACTACAGACTGATACACTCTTGAAGTTATTCTGTTTCGCTCCATTCTCTCCACATGTCCGAACCACCTCAACAACCCTTCCTCAGCCCTCTGGACAACAGTTTTGGTAATCCCGCACCTCCTCCTAACTTCCAAACTACGAATTCTCTGCATTATATTCACACCACACATTGCTCTCAGACATGACATCTCCACTGCCTCCAGCCTTCTCCTCGCTGCAACATTCATCACCCATGCTTCACACCCATATAAGAGCGTTGGTAAAACTATACTCTCATACATTCCCCTCTTTGCCTCCAAGGACAAAGTTCTTTGTCTCCACAGACTCCTAAGTGCACCACTCACCCTTTTCCCCTCATCAATTCTATGATTCACCTCATCTTTCATAGACCCATCCGCTGACACGTCCACTCCCAAATATCTGAATACATTCACCTCCTCCATACTCTCTCCCTCCAATCTGATATCCAATCTTTCATCACCTAATGTTTTTATCCTCATAACCTTACTCTTTCCTGTATTCACTTTCAATTTTCTTCTTTTGCACACCCTACCAAATTCATCCACCAATCTCTGCAACTTCTCTTCAGAATCTCCCAAGAGCACAGTGTCATCAGCAAAGAGCAACTGTGACAACTCCCACTTTATGTGTGATTCTTTATCTTTTAACTCCACGCCTCTTGCCAAGACCCTCGCATTTACTTCTCTTACAACCCCATCTATAAATATATTAAACAACCACGGTGACATCACACAATCTTGTCTAAGGCCTACTTTTACTGGGAAATAATTTCCCTCTTTCCTACATACTCTAACTTGAGCCTCACTATCCTCGTAAAAACTCTTCACTGCTTTCAGTAACCTACCTCCTACACCATACACCTGCAACATCTGCCACATTGCCCCCCTATCCACCCTGTCATACGCCTTTTCCAAATCCATAAATGCCACAAAGACCTCTTTAGCCTTATCTAAATACTGTTCACTTATATGTTTCACTGTAAACACCTGGTCCACACACCCCCTACCTTTCCTAAAGCCTCCTTGTTCATCTGCTATCCTATTTTCCGTCTTACTCTTAATTCTTTCAATAATAACTCTACCATACACTTTGCCAGGTATACTCAACAGACTTCTCCCCCTATAATTTTTGCACTCTCTTTTATCCCCTTTGCCTTTATACAAAGGAACTATGCATGCTCTCTGCCAATCCCTAGGTACCTTACCCTCTTCCATACATTTATTAAATAATTGCACCAACCACTCCAAAACTATATCCCCACCTGCTTTTAACATTTCTATCTTTATCCCATCAATCCCGGCTGCCTTACCCCCTTTCATTTTACCTACTGCCTCACGAACTTCCCCCACACTCACAACTGGCTCTTCCTCACTCCTACAAGATGTTATTCCTCCTTGCCCTATACACGAAATCACAACTTCCCTATCTTCATCAACATTTAACAATTCCTCAAAATATTCCCTCCATCTTCCCAATACCTCTAACTCTCCATTTAATAACTCTCCTCTCCTATTTTTAACTGACAAATCCATTTGTTCTCTAGGCTTTCTTAACTTGTTAATCTCACTCCAAAACTTTTTCTTATTTTCAACAAAATTTGTTGATAACATCTCACCCACTCTCTCATTTGCTCTCTTTTTACATTGTTTCACCACTCTCTTAACCTCTCTCTTTTTCTCCATATACTCTTCCCTCCTTTCATCACTTCTACTTTGTAAAAACTTCTCATATGCTAACTTTTTCTCCCTTACTACTCTCTTCACATCATCATTCCACCAATCGCTCCTCTTCCCTCCCGCACCCACTTTCCTGTAACCACAAACTTCTGCTGAACACTCTAACACTACATTTTTAAACCTACCCCATACCTCTTCGACCCCATTGCCTATGCTCTCATTAGCCCATCTATCCTCCAATAGCTGTTTATATCTTACCCTAACTGCCTCCTCTTTTAGTTTATAAACCTTCACCTCTCTCTACTGTCATTTCGCCCTACATCATATCGTGTATACTTATTTATCCTCTTTTTCTTAAAATATGTATTACCTATAACTAAACCCCTTTCTATACAAAGTTCAATCAAAGGGCTCCCATTATCATTTACACCTGGCACCCCAAACTTACCTACCACACCCTCTCTAAAAGTTTCTCCTACTTTAGCATTCAGGTCCCCTACCACAATTACTCTCTCACTTGGTTCAAAGGCTCCTATACATTCACTTAACATCTCCCAAAATCTCTTTGTCTCCACTGCATTCCTCTCTTCTCCAGGTGCATACACGCTTATTATGACCCACTTCTCGCATCCAACCTTTACTTTAATCCACATAATTCTTGAATTTACACATTCATATTCTCTTTTCTCCTTCCATAACTGATCATTTAACATTACTGCTACCCCTTCCTTTGCTCTAACTCTCTCAGATACTCCAGATTTAATCCCCCAGCTAGAACTAAGAATAGTAAGCTTCACTACATACAGCAGAAACTCAATATAACAGTAATGTAAATGAGAAAGCGCAATGCAATACTATAAAATAATTGCCCCAGAGAAGCACCCATATTACGAACATAGTTATACGAACAAAAGCCGGTGTATCTGAACATAAATCAAGTCTCCAGACAAGGAACAATCCTCAAGCAAATAAACGCCTTGGCAAACACAAAGGGCAGTGTTTGAGCACTCATACATTTTCTCCACAAATATTTACAGTATAAACAAACTGCAATAGAGCAACAACATGTTGATAAGCAAGAGAGCAAAACTAGTTCACTCACTGCTATTGGCTTTTCTCCTCATACATATGCATCCTCCAGCAGCCTCAATGAGAGCCTGCATCCGGTCAGGTGTGGAAGCAACATCAATTAAGCAAACAATCACCAAATTTTTTGACTTATAAACCTGACATCAAATCCCCCTTGTTGCTACTATGAACCAGCTGGTAGTTTGGCTGGTACGGAGAGAATGTAAGCAGTCAGTGTGTGATGAACGCCCAATGTATTGTAATGTAACCAGTTCACGTCACACAAGGATTTCCGACCAATGATATTATTGGTTAATTTGAATATCTTTCATTTAACTGAAACTGTTTATTGGTTTTCAGCTCAATTGTAGTTCTAATAAAACTTTCTAAAAATATTGATTGTTTAGAAGTACATCTTGATGCACCTTTTCAAATTCTCCCCCTGAATCCATCAGAAGTTAAAGCAAACACAAGCTCACTAAGAAATGTTTCTGTGGAAGATTAATAGCTATCAACTTGTTAGTGCTTTCTTCGACTTTGCAACCTTCTGACACGATTATAACTCTACACTGGGATGAAACCATATCTTTCCACCTCTGGCTTTACAGATTCTGTATACCCTGTATTTCCTTGGCATGATATATTAGCTATACCTGTTTCTCCAAAGGCATATTTTTCTTTAGGACTTACACTGCGTATTCCTTTCTGATAAAAGGTTTTAACCATAGCAATGCCGTATAAACTATTAGGATCTTATTGGGGCTTACACCAATTATTTTACAATTTATTCATCGTTTATAACACACTTATTGCCATGCCCTCTTAAACAGTAAACTGGCAATTCAAAATGATGAAGTTCTAGCTCCCTATTATGCTATTAATTGTGTAGTTCAGTCAAATAGTAGTGTGAGAGTTGGCCTCCATAGCCCAGGTGTGGGTGTGTTTAACAGTCTCATAATTAATGTACTTGCCGAAGGGCAATGCAGTTGTACAAGTTTGAGCTCTCCCTGCAAGAAATTACATGCAAGAGATTCACTATTATTTACATACATGTAATTTGGGTAAGATGTAACTAAAGATTTAGATTTTGCCACCGAAGTGGCTAGTTTATTGTGCACCCCATATCCATCCTGTGGACGGTAGCGCGAGAGCATGTGGATACACAAAAGGCCTAGGAACTAGGCCCCAAAGGGTTAACAGGAATACATATGGATTTATATCTACATATCTATAGTTCACTTATCTGTTACAAGCAAATTTAGGAAATTTGCTTAGTATATCTGGTATCTTATTTTCATTAATAAGATATCTTGACATGTCACATAGGTTATTATACTGTCTGTCTCTGTATTCCTCAATAAGTGGACAATTAAGCACATAGTGTTCAAGAGAGTGACCATATGCCTGATCACATAATTTACATTTAGTTTGATCATCATCTGTGTGTCTCCCAAACTGCCAGAAGTACTTGTAACCAAGCCTAAGCCTGGCCACTACAACATCAGTCAGTCTGTTCACATTGCAAGTTGCTCCATAAACATACTTATCTACGTTCATGTTATCATAGTGGGTTATAGATCTACTCAGGCTTCTAACTGCATTCCTATAACAATCATCTTCATTATTTACTTCTCTCCTAATATTATTCCTAATGCTAGACACAGTTATACCAAAGTTATATTCTACGTTCTCCTTCTGGATACTCTTCTTGGCTAACATATCAACTTTATCATGAAGGAGTAATCCAATGTGTGATGGGATCCATAGCAATTGTACATTAATTCCTTTGTCCCTAATTTTTGAGTATCTATACCTGGCTTCCCCAATGAGCATGTTGTTGGAGTCATTATATGAGCCAAGAGCCTTCAATGATGACATAGAATCAGTAATGATGATAGAGTCAAGCTCAGTGTCATAGGTTAGCTTTAGCGCCATTAGGATTGCAAACAATTCAGTTTGCAGTGTAGACGCCCAGTTGTTAATTCTTATGCCTAACTCAACAAATTTATTATCGTTCTTAACTAGGGAGGTGGCAACAAGAGCAGATGCAGCCCTGCCAGAAGACTCCTGTTTAGATCCATCAGTGTATATAACTTGTGATAACTTATTACTACCAGCTAGGCGAAAAATTTCTTCTTGAGCAGTTGCTCTAACAAGAGATTTAAGGAAGGGATTACTAGCAATGAGCTTCTTGGGAGGGACTTGTAGGTATGTGATATTAAATGAACACATCTTCCATGGAGGGGTGAAATGCTCTTGTTGCCTACAGTGATACAGTTCATGCAGGTTATAAAACTTAATGCAATTGCACGTTTTCACAATCCATTTAGATCTGTGTGTATTTACCTCTAGACACTTGGTAAGATTCACTGTGACAGTGTCTGGTTCGTTTCTCAACATTCTAATACCGAGTACAGTGTTAATTTCAACAATCCTATCACTGATACTAGAAATACCAAGCTCCTTCCTCATGTTAAGAACTTTTGTAGATCTGGGACAGCCAAGAATAGTCCTGAGAGCTTCATTTTGCATTAACTCCAAGGGTCGGAGGGAACTTTCTCTAGCTAATATCAACATGGGAGCAGCATAATCAATTAAGGACCTAACATAGGCTATGTACATCATTCTCACGATTCTCACATTAGCACCATAGTTGGGATTGTAGCCAGCAACAGCTTTGAGAGCATTTAGCCTAGCTTTACATTTCTTGTTTAGTTGTGGTATAGTGGATTTGTTAAAGGGTACATCTACACCAAGATATCTGTAAGTTTTAACGTAGCTAATGATTTCACCCTGCAAATAGATGGGTGGGGGATGTCGTTTGCTTGTTAATATCTTTGTTTTAGAGGAAGATATTATGAGGCCTAGTCGATTACAAATTGCTTGAACTTCATTAAGAATGGTATTCATCTTCTTATGCCCTGTTGTATGGATCATGATATCATCAGCATAGCTTATAGCTATATGTTTAGGTGAGGCAGGTAGAGCATTTAGGAGAGCATTAATCAGAATATTAAATAGCATGGGACTAAGAACTCCTCCCTGCGGTGTACCTAAAGACATTTCTTTAGAATCACTTCTGAAGCCTTGGTAAAGGACAGAGGATACTCTATTTGACAGGTATCCTATTATCCAGCAGAGTAAGCTACCACCAATATTCATTTTGGCTAGTTCATGTAGTATAACGGTTCTGTTTGCAATATCAAATGCAGATTTTAGATCAAGAAAAGTGGTAAAACTAGTAGAGGTGTGTGCAGTGAGAAAGGTGGAAATACAGTTCTGCACACTTTTACCTTTCATGAACCCATAGAGGTAGGGGGAAAGTTGATGTCTGATTCTGTAGTACAATCTGTTAAGCATCATTCTTTCAAAAGTTTTGCAAAGACAACTAGTTAAGGAGATCGGCCTAAATGTATCAGGCTGTTGGGGCTTAGGGATAGGCACAATGAGACTATTGGTCCAGGAAGTAGGAAGAACGCCCTCAATGTAACTGAGATTATACAGTGCCAACAAAGGGTTATCAGGCACGTGCCTTAGAGTTCTGAGAATATCATAGGTTATACCATCCTCTCCAGGAGCAGTTGATCGACCTTTGGTTAATGCATTATCTAATTCATACTCGGTAAAGAGGCAATCACTCTCATCAATATTTTGGCTCATAAAATTAATCAGTTTCAACATTTCTTCAGAAGTACTCTCTAAATTTTTTCTAATATGAGATGGAAGGCTTTCATGCCTGGATGTTTTGGACCAGTCATTTATGAGGTCATTTGCTTTTTCAAGAGGAAAGGGATGAGCAACATTGCCAGTCTTTTTCCTGGTTATTTTATTTATACCTTTCCAAGCCAAACTCAAAGGGGTGGACCTATTTAATCCACTAACAAACTGTTCCCATTCCTGTTGCCTAAGTTCTTCCTTTCTATTCCTTGCATTTGTTAGTGCAGCTTGGAACGTTCTGAGCAGGTCTGGGGTTCTACATTCACGGTATGCTTTACCAATCCTCCTAGCTGCATGTGTTAGATTGCGCAGCTGTGGATCATTATAGTATTTACATTGGTTTTTATTGTTATTTATAGTGGAGGGTCTTTGTTTCCTATTCCTGCCCACTTGATCTGTGAGAACACTCTCAATAGTGGTAATTAAATCATCATTAAATTTTTGTGTGCCAGTGGGCTCGTAATTCTTATACCATTGATCCAAGTGGTTAATAAAGTTGTCTCTGTGTTCTGGTTTGAGAATAAGTTTCCTCCTTCTGTATTTAGCTCCTTGATTGCTGGAGATGTGATCAAGATTGACAGTTGTTAGTCTTGGGAAGTGATCAGATAGAAGATCATCAACTATGACAGAGTCATGCATCGTATATGATGTATTAAATCCAAGACACAGATCTAGTATGCCACCATATATGTGAGTAGGCTCAGTAGTGCCCACAATTCGAACATTATCATGCTCATTCAGCAATCTCACTAGTTTAGTTCCATTGGTGTTTGTAATAGACCCACCAATATTCTTATGTCTGGCATTAAAATCTCCAAGAATGATGGTAGGTTCACTATTGATGCGATCTGGTAAAGCATCAGGTCGAAGCTGGTTCGCTGGGGCATAGAGATTAAAAATGTTTATGGAAAAATCGCCTGCATATACTTTGACACCATGATACTGCATGTTAACTCGACTCTGCAAGGAAAGGAGTGAATGTGGCAAGTTCTTTCTGACATACATCACACAACAGTTGGTTGACCTTAGGTTATAAGCTGCATATCCAGGCAAGTTTGGTGGAGGTGCTCCATCTTTCAATCTACATTCCTGCAAACAGATGACATCAATATTCTTGGTTGCACTAATATGATGTAAGTCAGGCAACCGCTTCCTGATGGAAGCAATGTTCCATGAAAAGATTTGTAATGTATCCATTGTAGTGAGTTATTACAATCTCTTGCTCATAAGATGGTAAAACTATTATGCTTTGACTGCAGTGTGCAGATACTTAAGAGCAAATAGCATAGTTTGTACGTCTTTATCTTCAGAACCTTTATTTTTAAGCATTTTTCGGCATTTTGGCAGCCAGTTATAAGGCAATTTTTGAAGGCAAGAGTTATGGGCTTCTTTCTCACAAATTGCTGGAAGCTGAACGGAGATTGCTGCACTTTTGACATCATCACCATGCTCAAGAGCATCATCCTGATTACATATATTTATTAAACTTGTCAGGATCTGTTCAAGATGCTCAATTTTTTTCTGGAAATTTGTTATAATATGAGGAAGGTCAGGCGAATCCAATGCCTCTCCGGAGGATGGCACTTCTGGGTTAGTGCTTCCTTTAACACCTATCACCTTAACAGGTACCATGGTTACATTAGTGTTCTCTGTTTCATCATTCATTGCAGGTAGGTCCTGTGCATCTGACTCATCTCCAATTTCCAGGGAGGTTACCTGTGTGGTGTCCGTCTGACTGTTGTAGTTGTGTGTATTGGGAGAAATGACAAACTCATCCCCATATTCAGGTGTAGCCATAGGTATCTGTAGTGGCAGACCAGTAGTTCCATATGTGCTAGCAGGGATGGCTAGCTCCTCCACAGCTGGTGTGTGTGATGGCATTCTGGTATCACCAGAATTGTTTGCAGTGAGGTGGGGTTCTTGCACACTTTGCAGAGGTTCAGTCTCAGATCTGGCTGTGGTAGACTGGATGGCCCCATCCTCAGTTACCATTAAAGGACTGTTATCAGGTTTACCTCGAAGGTTGTTTGGGTTCTGACTGCAGTCCTTGTGGGAAACTGTAACCCCAACTTCTTTACAGTTAATACACTTAAATTTTTGGCTGTCAGGGCCTACTGTGCATTCTCTAGTGGAATGTTTCCCAGCACACTTACCACACCAAGAATGTAGTATTCCACAGTCTACTGCAACATGGCCATAGTGCTGGCATTTGTAACACCTACGTTTAGGGGGTAGGTACACTTCGATGTTTAGGAAACGTAAACCATGCACCCAGATATTCCGGGGGAGGGGCACAGGACCCACCCAACTGGCAATAATTTGGGATTTTCCTTTAAGTCTTTTAGGCTTGATGATATGCTCACTTAGAGTCAGATGGGATGGGTCCATGCAGAGAGGGTATCCAAAGATTATGATACTGACCCATTTTTTAAAGTGGTGAGTGTCTGATTGAGGTCGGAGCAGCTTAATATCCCCATAAGGTGTACTAAGTAGATCATTGATCAGCTCTTTATTCTGTTCCACAAACACAAAGTTGTGTGTGTTTTTCCTAAATTGGATCCTTGAGTTAGGATGCTTGTTTACAGCTTCCATTAGCCATGCACACTTAGCAGGCAGCGGGGTGTTGTCAGGGAAGTTCAGCTTAACACATTCTTCCTTTGAAGAAAGACTTCTTGCAGCCTCTGTGCACCAAGGACGTTTAGTATCACATTGTGTACGAGTCAAGTGAGTCTGACTACGTCGACGCTCTAGCCCTTTCTCACTTTTTCTCTTTTGTTTACTTTTAAAGGTCTGGAAGCTATCATCATTTCCATCACCTGCAGAAATAGGTTCCTCTATGACAGTTGCCATGTTTGCCAGTGATGATATCTGGTGTAAGACTCACAACACAAGAATTCCTCGCTTATCTTTCCCTTATAGCTTATGCAAGAGCAAATATTCACTACAAAGTCAGAAGTCCAAAATAGATCACAAGACACAAGTGCTCAAGTTCAATGAACACCTCCAACCATACTCAACCCAGACCACCACCACTCAATACGACACACACCCCACCAAAAACACACTCAGAGACCTCTTGTATGTGTGTTAATAATATGGTACATATAATGATATAATGGATGGTACAGGCGAGGTCTTACACCTTATCACAAATTACAAAGATGAACAGAGAGAGAGAGAGAGAGAGAGAGAGAGAGAGAGAGAAAGTAGGTAATATTGAGCATAAAATTAGAATTCTGACATACATCACATTAAACATGAGGTTCAAATGATAACTTCCACTTGAGATAGTTCAGGCTACTGCCACCTAATGTACCTCACTGAAATAATAATATAGCAGACATCACAATGAACGCTGAAGACAACCTCTTACCCCAACCATAGATTGTAAACAGAATTACTAAAAAAAAAAAAAAAAAAAAAAAAAAAAAAAAAAAAAAAAAAAAAAAAAAAAAAAAAAAAAAAAAAAAAAAAAAATTAGGTAATGTTACAATGACAATGAGATAAATCACTCTGGTTGACTTCCTTGATCCATCCTGGGTAACTCACACATTACTATGTTATACATGTATGCAAGCATAAGTGTGCAGCTGTAGATAGATGAACCAGTACCTAAACAATCTCACTTACACACGCGTTACTATGTATGACAAGTGTTACCAAGTACACCAAGTGTACACTTTATCACTTAGAATACACTTTTGTTGATGTAAATATAGGTGAGAGTGGTACACCGCTGGCCGTAATAAACACACTCAACTTCTCAAGGTCACACACTAGGCCCAGCTTCTGGAGTTACCAGCGTTTTAATGTGTTTATTATGTGTCAGTGCGTGTCTGCAGTCATTAAATTGGTGTATCAGAAGTTAAACACTACAATCCAGTTGATCAAATAGTCTAAAACAATTTACACAATGTATAACTAGAAGTATAATGATTGCAAATTGTTACTATTACAATTTTAACTAGGCGCTAGACCCACTAGATGAGATGGCAAGGAACATAGATGTTAACAGGCTGACTCTTGCTTAACACAGTTTAAAGGTAACCGAATTACTCAAGAGAGAAAGTATTCATGAAACTGAACATTATGCAGGAGTAAGCTTGTTCACAGTAAAAATACAAAGCATAAGTTACACACTCACACCACAGATGAACACTGCAATTTGAAATATTACTGGGAATTTAGCAGTAAAGTTTCAGTCTGAACGAGAAAATGTATTAGAAAACACAACAATGACACTAGGACAAGCAACTTAATTATGTAACCGTATTTAATAGTTCAGTTACACTGAGCAGAGCATGTATTACACTGATTTATCAAATGTAAGGAGTCACTACACTGAAGTACACTCTGAGCCTTTTAAAGTCTTAATACAGGCTTACAAATGACAATTAACTGTTGGGGAAAGCAGCACTTAACACTTCTAGCACACGTATGACAGATGAATGTTCACTGTGTACAAGCCAATCACCACAAGCTTACTATGTTTATAAGTGAACCTCTGGCATGTCCCACTCAAAATGTCAGCACTGCAATGCTCGTCAAATTGTTCTCAAGCCACTACAGGAAACACTGGTATGCCAGCAGCACTGCAGAACGTATACACAGACATACTGGGCCCTAGGACAGCTATAACTGCAGGCTGCCTTAGCTTGTTCTGGCTAGCTTTTAGTGCTGCCCTCAAGCTTGCTTGACTGTGCTCGCCAAGCCCGCGCCAACCACCCGGACACCTGCTTGTAACTAAGACAATTATTACTCACCAAATTTAGTTACACCTCTGAGGCAAGTGGGACTTTAGTCACAATAGGTCGCAGAACTGTGACTCCTTGATGCCCAGACTCCTCAACCACACTCACACCAAGCACGACCTAATTATATATTAATATTTAAGAAAGCCAGTAACTCCGATAAAACTGAATTAGTGGACTGTATAAATTGTTTGTTACTTGAATGAACATGTGGTAGGGTCTATTACACTTGATATTAACTCTATAATAGCCTATGATGAACACATTAAATAAATTTTTAATATTAACATTTTCCACATGTGGAAACTGTTTCATCCTGTCACAATTAACGCTCATTACATAAATATCACCACAATCATCACTCACTATCACCAATAAGTACATCGCTATCAACACTCACTGTTACTATCATTCATTACATCATTATCACTATCACCATTGTTACTCATTACATCACTATCAAAATTATCAGTATCACTCATTACATCACTATCAATACTATCACTATCACTCATATCATTATTATCAACACTATCCTTCTTAACATCACTATCAACAATATCTTTCACTGCATCACTATCAACGCTTTCATTACATCACTCTCTCCACTATTCCAATATAACTACATTTTATTAAATTTCACTATTAAATTAATGTTCCACCTGTCAAAGAGAATAATTGAGTTAGTTCGCGATTATTATATAGAAGATTGAGTCTTGACCTTCGCTGCAAGTGAGTGTCTAGATTCTCACTTGGTATATATAATACACGAAAGTTAACTCTCAGATCAACACTCGTTCCTCGGTAAAGTATAACCAACGAGATGAATACTGGGGAAGACATGGACGTTCAGTACATAGGCACCTACCATCCTCTGTTTCACCAGACACGCTGTCTCAACACGAATGAAATTAAAAATATCCTCGAAAAAACACCAAGGACATTCGGTAAACGGTGTATAATGGTTGACTTTAATTGGCTGTTAAATGTGTCAAGATTAAAACGAGGATAGGGTTTAGTGTTAATCATGAAGCATCCTGGAGGTTACGGTCACGCTGTAGCTTTATATCGGTGTATGGACGGAATTTTGCTTTATAATGATTCCGCGCAGCTCAGCGTACCTCCTGAGCTGTGGATGTACCTGACACAAAATAAGTTCCCCACACACCTTGTCAAGATTGTTAACCTAGCCAAACAATGCGACGACGTAGGTTCCTGCGGCTACCACGCTATTACGTTCCTGGATATTGTCAGCAGTTGTAATCTATATCACCACGAAGATATTATTTTATACTATAGTATGACAATGGGGAAATTTCCGGACCTGACAGCTGTACTCCGTGTATATGCAATTGTAAGAGAGTTCCCTAGCGACATAGATTTATACACTAACCAAAGTGACGCTCTGCTAGAACATAGCACCAAACTATCTTCACGTCTTGATATAATTCACAGAAAGAAATACCGGAAAATCAAACGGTTACAAGCACAAGGAATTTATCATAGTGAGATCAAAAAGAAACCACGAAAATATTCACGATTTGAGCAAACGACTCATTGAGCTGGAGGAACGGGGTTTTACCAATAGTGAAGAACAAGATGGAAGATGGAACAAGAGGAACCAGCATCTACCATCACTGAAGAACCAGGAGGATTGAGCAAGAGGGATCAGGTCCTTGCAACACTGGTAGGACTTGTTTGATGATCCCCTTGAGTTCTGTATACAATTTTCCTTTTGAGTTCATCATTCTTTCCATACCTAAGCAGTTGGAACTAACCCAACTCCTGGACACGCGAACCTGGGGAAGGCGAGGATGGGGAAGGTACGGGGGGGGGGGTGGACCTTAAAGACGAACCACTGGCCTCCACGTGGCAAGGTCTGGTAACTCAGAGATAACTCTGAGGCTGACAGTGGTCGCAACAATTTATTATATTAAATTGCTAGACCTGTACACACACACACACACACACACACACACACACACACACACACACACACACACACACACAAATATATATATATATATATATATATATATATATATATATATATATATATATATATATATATATATATATCAATAACAACACTTCACTAGCCAAGGACTCGAATCCATGCTGCTTTGGCCTGCCTCATTGTGGGCGAAAACGCATGACGCCCTAATCCACTGGACCATACGATCCTTAAGAGTAGGGCATCCAGCGGAACTGGATGTTGTACTCCCTACCCAAGGACACATAATGGTGTGGATGACTCTAGGCTAATTTCATTCTAGTCCCTGTTTGGTGTACTAGTTCAACGAGCAGTATTTTATATTATTGTGACCACGAACGAGTGGTATTGATGAATAACAATAACACTGCACTAGCGAAGGCTAGTGCAGTGTTGTTATATATAAATATATATATATATATATATATATATATATATATATATATATATATATATATATATATATATATATATATATATATATATATATATATATATATATATATATATATATATATATATATATATATACTTAATATAAAGCTTAAATTCCTCACAATTTGTGAGGAATTTAAGCTTTGCGTGACTGTGTTGGGTGTAGTGTCGTATAAGCCTTCGACTGTTCTATTATTTTTTCCAGGTCCTTGATAATGTGAGAAATTACTAAATGCTTAAAAGTTTACAGATGTGATATTTGTTGTATGGGAAATACTTGCAACGAACTGAAAGCTTTTCTTGTGCCTCTTGCTGGCCTGTGTTTCTTAATGAACGTAAACTGTTACGAAATGTTCGGAAATGTTTTATTCTTGCACTGCTGTTGTCATCTTTCCTGAGTGTCAGTCTTTTTCAACTTTTTCCAAGTTTGTGTTTTTTGATCTTTAATGGAGAAGTTGCATGATACTTTGCATTATTGAAGATTATGAGGAATAGGAGAAGAATTGGGTCTATGAACAAAAAATGGAATATTCTTTGAATGGCTTGGATCAAGATGTGATTTTTTTGTTACTGAAATTAAGTATTACATATTATGGATTCTATAGTCACAATGCAAAAATATTAAAATATGATACAAATGGGAATGACCACACATTGATTCATGTTATATTGATTTATTCTTCATATTATTGTGAACGTTTAGGAAGTGTACTCTTGCAGTTACACACTGCCTGCCAGGTTTCATACCTGTTATACACCCATAAGTGTGTAACAGGTCACTGATTCTACCTTTCTGAGTTATACTTTTATAATTTTTATATTTTTAATTAACAAATGGGCCATTTCCTACCAAGGCAGGGTGACCCCAAAAAAAAGAAGAAACACTCTCATCATCACTCACTCCATCACTGTCTTGCCTGAAGCATTATATTGCTTCAACTCATGTTACACCCACCTACTGTTGCCACCGTTTCTTTATTTTTAACTGGTTACCTAATTTAGCGATCTATTAATATAAACTCAATTTAGTCGAAGAATAAACAGAAAGGTGAACGGGAGGCTCCGACCGTTGTCTTGAGATTAACAGGTACAACACTGTTGCACCTGTTACTCTCGGGACCAAGGTTCAAGCCTACCATATACCTTTCTGTTTATTAAACTATTAATATATATATATATATATATATATATATATATATATATATATATATATATATATATATATATATATATATATATATATATATATATATATATATATATATATATATATATATATATATATATATATATATATATATATATATATATATATATATATATATATATATATATATATATATATATATATATATATATATATATATATATATATATAATTAATACTGTTATTTAACATTCACTTGTACTGAAATATTCTTTTATAGATTTGCATATTTTTAACTATCTTAGACACTAAATCAATAAATTTATTTCGAATCTTTTACTTGATGAGATTCACGAGGCTGAATGTCTGCTGGTACATGTAAGTGCAGACAAATAATTTTGTGTAAATAACAGCCTTTAATAAACTTTGAGAGAAACATGTTGTTATGTTGATCAATTATTTCTAAATGGACTTGAAGTTAATTAAGTGTTCTTAGTGGTTCAAAAAATTGAATGTTGAATTATTAACAATAATACATCAGATCTTAGTAATATTGTGCTCTCTCGTTATGAGTATGAAAAAGGCAATGCAGAGTAGAATTTACAAGACACTTTTCTTAACAAGCTTTGAATATTACACCAGTTCTGTCAGTCTATGCACTCAATGTGTAAAAAATGTGTTCTACACTCACAATCATTTAGCAAAATATTATCATATAATAAATGGGAAAAAATGGATTTAAACTTCATCATCTGAGGTGGACGTTGAGAGTTGTGAAGCCCAAACACAACATTTCCTCAGAGAGGAACTTAACTCTTCAAATGTAGCAACACCATGAAGCACTGACCATATATGATATTACAACACAAGTGTTTAAATATCAGTATATACAAATGGATGTAATTACCGGGGAGGACACACAGAAATCTGTGCCCAGTAAATACATCCCCCCGGGCAGGCTGGAAACATAGACCAGCCAGAAGAGAAGAACTCCTCTACCTAAACTACCATGGAGAAGCCACTTATTGTTATTTAATTCGTTTATTTAAATGTCATAGCTTTCTATGTTCTTATTTGAGTTTTCCTGCAGCTTTGTATGTTTTCATGTGTTACTTTCTTATCTCTGTATCTATTTTTGGTGTTATGTTAAACATTGTGATCATCGTATCACCGGTGTTATTATG
The DNA here is from genome assembly GCF_038502225.1 of Cherax quadricarinatus. Lineage (NCBI taxonomy): Eukaryota > Metazoa > Arthropoda > Malacostraca > Decapoda > Parastacidae > Cherax > Cherax quadricarinatus. The sequence continues at coordinate 43,464 of NW_027196471.1, forward strand.
TATAAACATAACATTTACAACTCTGACATTGTTATGTATAACAGCGTTATCTTTATATCCTGGGTATTACCATATGTAAAAGAGTGATATTTGCTTTTCTAATTTTACTAAGTTGTATAATATTGTGATGTTTGTATCTTGAGTGTTATTATGTGTAAGTGTAACATTTATATCTGTGGTATAACTACATATAACCCAGTGATCTTTATATCTGTGGTATAACTGCATATAAACCCAGTGATCTTTATATCTGTGGTATAACTGCATATAACCCAGTGATCTTTATATCTGTGGTATAACTGCATATAAACCCAGTGATCTTTATATCTGTGGTATAACTGCATATAACCCAGTGATCTTTATATCTGTGGTATAACTGCATATAAACCCAGTGATCTTTATATCTGTGGTATAACTGCATATAAACCCAGTGATCTTTATATCTCTGATAGCACTAGCGGAGGTTTTCTGGTGCTCTTTGTAAATGTTATCTCTCATATAATAACTTGACTGATTATAATTACAGGATTTTATAGACAAAATCAAATTATTTACCAGTTATTATGTTGAATCATTTTTTCTCTAACGACTACTGTAACACTTTTTTTTTATAACTGAGACACTGTGTATCATCTACATTTGCTTGCATAAGTATCTTCCTGTAGTGTGTGTGTACTCACCTATTTCACCTATTTGTACTCACCTATTTGTGGTTGCAGGGGTCGAGTCTTAGCTCCTGGCCCCGCCTCTTCACCGGTTGCTACTGGGCCCTCTCTCTCCCCGCTCCATGAGCTTTATCAAACCTCGTCTTAAAACTGTGTATGGTTCCTGCCTCCACTACGTCATTTTCTAGGCTATTCCACTGCCTTACAACTCTATGACTGAAGAAATACTTCCTACTATCTCTCTGACTCATTTGTGTCTTCAACTTCCAATTGTGGCCTCTTGTTTCTGTGTCCCCTCCCTGGAACATCCTGTCTTTGTCCACCTTGTCTATTCCACGCAGTATTTTATATGTCGTTATCATGTCTCCCCTGACCCTCCTGTCCTCCAGTGTCGTCAGGCCGATTTCCCTTAATCTTTCTTCATAGGACATTCCCCTTAGCTCTGGAACTAACCTTGTCGCAAACCTTTGTACTTTCTCTAGTTTCTTGACGTGCTTTATCAAGTGCGGGTTCCAAACAGGTGCTGCATACTCCAGTATGGGCCTGACATACACGGTGTACAGTGTCTTGAACGATTCCTTACTAAGGTATCGGAATGCTGTTCTCAGGTTTGCCAGGCGCCCATATGCTGCAGCAGTTATCTGGTTGATGTGTGCTTCCGGAGACATGCTCGGTGTTATACTCACCCCAAGATCTTTCTCCTTGAGTGAGGTTTGCAGTCTTTGGCCACCTAGCCTATACTCGGTCTGTGGTCTTCTGTGCCCTTCCCCTATCTTCATGACTTTGCATTTGGCAGGATTAAATTCGAGAAGCCATTTGCTGGACCAGGTGTCCAGTCTGTCCAGGTCTCTTTGAAGTCCTGCCTGGTCCTCATCAGATTTAATTCTCCTCATTAACTTCACATCATCTGCAAACAGGGACACTTCTGAGTCTAACCCTTCCATCATGTCGTTCACATATACCAAAAATAGCACTGGTCCTAGGACCGACCCCTGTGGGACCCCGCTCGTCACAGGTGCCCACTGTGATACATCATTACGTACCATGACTCGTTGTTGTCTCCCTGTCAGGTATTCTCTGATCCATTGCAGTGCCCTTCCTGTTATATGCGCCTGATGCTCTAGCTTCTGCACTAATCTCTTGTGAGGAACTGTGTCAAAGGCCTTCTTGCAGTCCAAGAAGATGCAATCAACCCACCCCTCTCTCTCGTGTCTTACTTCTGTTATTTTATCATAAAACTCCAGAAGGTTTGTGACACAGGATTTGCCTTCCATGAATCCGTGCTGGTTGGCATTTATACTCTTGTTCCGTTCCAGGTGCTCCACCACTCTCCTCCTGATAATCTTCTCCATAATTTTGCATACTATACACGTCAATGACACAGGTCTATAGTTTAGTGCCTCTTTTCTGTCTCCTTTTTTAAAAATGGGAACTACATTTGCCGTCTTCCATACCTCAGGTAGTTGCCCAGTTTCCAGGGACGTGTTGAAGATTGTGGTAAGTGGCACGCACAACATATCTGCTCCCTCTCTAAGGACCCACGGGGAGATGTTGTCCGGTCCCATTGCCTTTGAGGTATCGATGTCCCTTAGCAGTTTCTTCACCTCCTCCTCATCTGTATGTATGTCGTCCAACACTTGTTGGTGTATTCCTTGCTGGTGTCCCCATCTGGTCTGTCCCCCCAGAGTCCTTCCTGACTCTACTGTAAATACTTCCTTAAATCTCGTGTTGAGCTCCTCACATACCTCTTGATCGTTTCTTGTGAGTTCTCCACCTTCTTTCCTCAGCCTTATCACCTGGTCCTTGACTGTTGTCTTCCTCCTAATGTGGCTATACAGCAGTTTCGGGTCAGATTTGACTTTCGATGCTATGTCGTTTTCATACTGTCGCTGGGCCTCCCTCCTTACCTGTGCATACTCGTTTCTGGCTCTTCTACTAATCTCCTTGTTTTCCTGGGTCCTATGCCTCCTGTACCTTTTCCATTCTCTGTTGCACTTAGTTTTTGCCTCCCTACACCTTCGGGTAAACCAAGGACTCGTTTTGGTCTTCCTATTATTTCTGTTTCCCTTGGGAACAAAACTTTCCTCTGCCTCCTTGCACTTTGTTGCCACATATTCCATCATCTCGTTTACTGATTTTCCTACCATTTCTCTGTCCCACTGAACCTCCTGCAGGAAGTTTCTCATACCTGTGTAGTCCCCCCTTTTATAGTTTGGCCTGACCCCTTCAGTTCCTGTTACCTTCTCCACTTGTAACTCTACTATATAATCAAAACTCAGCACCACATGATCGCTAGCTCCAAGGGGCCTCTCGTAAGTGATGTCCTCAATGTCTGAACTGCTCAGGGTGAACACAAGATCCAGTCTTGCTGGCTCATCCTCCCCTCTCTCTCTGGTTGTGTCCCTGACATGTTGATGCATGAGGTTTTCAAGTACCACATCCATCATCTTGGCTCTCCATGTTTCGGGACCCCCATGTGTGTGTGTGTGTGTGTGTGTGTGTACTCACCTAATTGTGGTTGCAGGGGTCGAGACTCAGCTCCTGGCCCCGCCTCTTCACTGATCGCTACTAGGTCCTCTCCCTCTATGCTTCCTGAGCTTTGTCATACCTCTTCTTAAAACTATGTATGGTTCCTGCCTCTACTACTTCACTTGCTAGGCTATTCCACTTCCTGACGACTCTATGACTGAATAAACACTTCGTCACGTCCCTGTGACTCATCAGAGTCTTCAGCTTCCAGTTGTGATCCCTTGTTTCTGTGTCCCCTCTCTGGAACATCCTATCTCTGTCCACCTTGTCTATTCCCCGCAGTATCTTGTATGTCGTTATCATGTCTCCCCTGACCCTTCTGTCCTCCAGTGTCGTGAGTTCGATTTCCCTCAACCTTTCCTCGTACGACATTCCCCTGAGCTCTGGGACTAGCCTTGTTGCAAACCTTTGTACTTTCTCTAACTTCTTGACGTGCTTGACCAGGTGTGGGTTCCAGACTGGTACTGCATACTCCAGTATGGGCCTAACATACACAGTGTATAGTGTCTTGAACGATTCCTTATTAAGGTATCGGAACGCTATTCTCAGGTTTGGCCAGGCGCCCGTATGCTGCAGCAGTTATTTGGTTGATGTGTGCCTCCGGTGAAGTGCTCGGTGTTATGGTCACCCCAAGGTCTTTCTCCCTGAGTGAGGTCTGTAGTCTTTGTCCACCTAGCCTATACTCTGTCTGCGGTCTTCTTTGCCCCTCCCCAATCTTCATGACTTTGCATTTGGCAGGGTTGAATTCGAGAAGCCAGTTTCTGGACCACATTTTCAGCCTGTCCAGGTCACTTAGCAGCTTCTGCACCTCATCCTCGGTTGTTCGTATGTCATCCAACACTTGTTGGTATATTCCCTCTTGATGTTCCCTTCTGTGCTGTCTTCCCAGAGCCCTTCCTTTCTCTACTGTAAAAACTTCCTTAAATCTCCTATTTAGCTCCTCACATACCTCCTGATCATTTCTTGTGAGTTCTCCACTTTCTGTCCTCAGTCTGATCACTTGGTCTTTGACTGTTGTCTTCCTCCTGATGTGGCTATACAACAGTTTCGGGTCAGTCTTGATTTTCGATGCTGTGTTATTTTCATACTGTCGCTGGGCCTCCCTCCTTACCTGTGCATACTCGTTCCTGGCTCTGCAAGTAATCTCCCTATTTTCATGTGTTCTCTGCCTTCTGTACTTTTTCCATTCTCTATTGCACTTTGTTTTTGCCTCCTTACACCGTCGGATAAACCAGGGGCTCGTTCTGGTCTTCCCATTGTTTCTGTTGCCCTTGGGAATAAACCTTTCCACTGCCTCCTTGCATTTTGTTGTTACTATTCCATCATTTCATTTACTGGCTTTCCTGCCAGTTCTCTGTCCCACGGAACCTCCTGCAGGAAGTTCCTCAACCCTATGTAGTCCCCTCTTTTATAGTCTGGCTTTTCCCATTCAGCTCCTGTTACTCTCTCCACTTGCAACTCTAGTATGTATTCAAAGCACAGAACCACGTGGTCACTAGCTCCTAGGGGATGATGTTTATCGATAGTGATAGGAATAGTATCGATATGTGAAAGAAGAGAAAGATCATGAGCTTGGGTAGAATTCTGGACTGTGATGATGCGCGTACCACTCTTAAGAGCATGAAAGGAAATATCTCTACCAACGTGGCGTAGGAGCGCTTTGCCAATACTATGGTCGGAAAGATAGGCAGTAGAAGAAGTCGGTCTTAAAGTAAAGAATTTAGTCCATTGTATGGTCCGAAACTGAGTGTGGAGACGGAGTGCATGACGTGTCGGTCTTTTCCGAGTAGAATGGGAAGATAACGAAGTAACATCAACAGGAGATTGTCGTTGGCGTTTAGAAGTGGGACCAGAGTCGGTCCGACGTGGGACGGACTGGCGATTCGAAAATCGTCGCACCATAGAGGGAGAGGCCGTGAAGTAAAGTGAAGTAAAGAAAACTGAAGTAGACACATAGAGATTTGTTTAACTGTCTTGTTGACAAGTGCATCAAGTGTCAGTAAATGCAGTGAGTGAGTGAAAAAAAATTAGAGGAGCTAGAGACTACAGTGCCTACAGGAAGTTATTGGAAAAATTACCGAGAAGCATAAAGCATTTTTCAACTATTGGGACCCAGGAGGGACGACAACATTACTCCACTGCCAGCCGCACGTAATATTCACCTAGTTTGAGTTGCATGGGGTCAGCACCGGTCTCTAGCTGGAAACTGGGGGTCACTCTCCTCGAGCTATCAGAGTCTCGACCCCTGCAACCACAATTAGGTGAGTACAATTAGGTGAGTACACACATACACACACACACACACACACACACATACACACACACACATATACAGGATTTCACACCTTTATGTGAATTTACGTAATTTTAGGCACACAAGACAGTACAGTGGGAACCAAGAGATAGGGTACATATGCAAAACATATGTAGTACATACGAGGGAAATAAGGACTGCTTACATAAACGCACGCATACAAACACACACTAGGTAAGAACAGGATCTGCTGTTAGGCACTTGAATAGCTGTAGCACGCACACACACACACACACACACACATACACACATACACATACACACACATATACAGGATTTCACACCTTTATGTGAATTGACCCTTTAACCCTTCCTTCTGTCTCAGTCTCTTTGTCTTTTCCTCTCTTACTCTCTCTCTCTCTCTCTCTCTCTCTCTCTCTATTCTTCTCTCTCTCTCTCTCTCTCTCTCTCTCTCTCTCTCTTTCTGTCTCTTCTCTCTCTCTCTCTCTTTCTTTCTCTCTCTTCTCTCTCTTTTCCTCTCTCTTTCTCTTTCTCTCTCTTCCTCTCTCTCTTCTCTTCCTCTCTCTTTTCTCTCTCTCTTTCTCTCTCTCTCTCTCCTATCTCTCTCTCTCTCTCTCTCTCTCTCTTCCTCTCTCTTCTCTTCTCTCTCTCTCTCTCTCTCTCTTCCTCTCTCTCTCTCTCCTCTCTCTCTCTCTCTCTCTCTTTTCCCTCTCTCTCTTCTCTCCTCTATCTTTCTCTCTTCCTCTCTCTCTCTCTCCTCTCTCTCTCTTCTCTCTCTTCCTCTCTCTTTTCCTCTCTCTCTCTCTTCTCTCTCTCTCTCTCTCTCTCTCTTCTCCCTCTCTCTCTCTCTCTCTCTCTCCTCTCTCTTCCTATCTCTTCCTCTCTCTCTCTCTCTCTCTCTTTTCCCTCTCACTCTCCCCCTTCTCTCCTCCTATCTTTCCCTTCTCTCCTCTCTTTCTCTCACTCTCTCCCCCTTTTCCTTTTCACTCTCCCCTCTCTCTCTCCTTCTACCTTTCTCTCCTCTCTCTCTCTCTCTCTTTCTCTCTTTCTCTTTCTCTCTCTCTCTCTCTTTCTCTCTCTTTACTAAATTAAAAAAAAAAATGTTTGGGACTCGTAGGAATCAGGGATCAGATGACAATGGTATTGGTAGGGAGGAATGGATGGAGGAGCAGTGGAAAAGGATGGAGCAAGAATGGGAGAGAAAATTAGGAGAGCTTTCTGAAAAAATGGAGAAAGAGCTCTCTGCGAAATGGGAAAAGAGGTTGGAGAAGGAGACGAAGAAATGGGAGGCACAAGTCGAAACTGCAGTAGACAGGGTAAGGGTCCTAGAGTTTGAGGTAAACAGGCTGAAGCAAGTCTCAGGGGCAGTGACCAGAGAAGACACAGCATATGAAGCTGAGAGGATGAACAGGAAGGAAGGAGATATGAATTATGCTAAGGTCATATCAGCCTGCAAAGAAGGGTCAGGGAGTAAAAGGAAAGAGCAGCTGGGTGCAGATAGAGAGGGAGATAAGTCGAATGCTGAGGCACAACCATGCTACCAAGAGCCACTGGAAAAATCAAGGGAGAAAATGACCATATACAGACAGGAACCAGAGTCACAGAGGGAGAGGCAATGGGAGGAGGAAAGGGCAAAATCAGTGTTTATCCATGGGCTTCGGGAGAGAGAGGAAAAGACACACACTGAAAGACGGCAGGAAGAAAGAAAGGAGATTGGGAAAATCATCACGGAAATAGGGGGAGAAGACATGGACGAGATTGTAAATTTTCAGAGAATAGGGGGGTACGTGAAGGGGAGAAACCGACCGATCAAGCTGATTCTCAGGACAGAAACAGTGAGGAACAGGATCCTCCAAGAGAAACCAAGGTTGAAAAACTCGGAAGAGTACAAGAAGGTGTTCCTAGACAGAGACAGAACACAAACAGAGAGACAGCAGCTGAGGGAGAGGACAAAAAAGCGAAAGGAGATAGGAAAGGAAACAAGGATGGAACCAGCAGAGGTCAGTCAGAGCAGAACAGAGAAGCAAGGGCAAGCACACACACAACTATCCTCAGAACCCCACAACCTATCACACCATCCCAACACAAACTACAATCCATACCCACAGCTTCCACCCAACCCCCAATCATAGAATCCCACAGTATGCTACCAGGTCTCCCACCCCCACAGGCCCCCCAAACCACAGTATTGGAAAGGAAACTGAAGGTATGGTACACAAACGCTGATGGAATAACAAACAAGTGGGAGGAGTGGCACGAAAGAGTCAAAGAGACATCACCGGACATCATAGCGCTCACAGAAACCAAGCTTACAGGTATGATAACAGATGCCATCTTTCCAACGGGATACCAGATCCTGAGGAAAGACAGAAGGAACAGGGGGGGTGGAGGAGTGGCACTGCTGATCAAACACCGATGGAATTTTGATGAGCTGGAGAGAGGAGACAGCGGAGAAGAAAGTGATTACATAGCGGGAACGCTTCACTCTGGAGGTCCCAAGGTGGTAATTGCAGTGATGTATAACCCACCACAGAACAGCAGGAGACCAGGGCATGAGTATGACGAGAGCAATAGAGCGATGGTTGACACACTGGCTGCAGTGGCCAGAAGAGCTCATGCATGCAGGGCAAAGCTCCTGATCATGGGCGACTTTAACCACAAGGAGATCGACTGGGAGAACTTGGAGCCACATGGGGGCCAAGATACATGGAGGGCTAAGATGATGGAGGTGGTACTGGAAAACTTCATGTACCAACACGTAAGGGACACTACAAGAGAGAGAGGAGAGGATGAGCCAGCAAGACTGGACTTAGTATTCACCTTGAGCAGTGCAGATATTGAGGACATCACATATGAAAGACCCCTTGGGGCCAGCGATCATGTGGTTTTGAGCTTCGAATACACAGTAGAGCTACAAGTGGAGGGGGAAGCAGGAAGGCCAGGACAAATGAAACCAAACTACAGGAAAGGGGACTACACGGGAATGAGGAACTTCCTGAACGAGGTTCAGTGGGACAGAGAACTGGCAGGGAAGCCAGTTAATGAGATGATGGAATATGTAGCAACAATGTGCAAGGAGGCTGAAGAGAGGTTTGTACCCAAGGGAAACAGGAATAATGAAAAAGCCAGGATGAGCCCATGGTTCACCCAAAGGTGCAAGGAGGCAAAAACCAAGTGTGCTAGGGAATGGAAGAAATATAGAAGGCAAAGGACCCAGGAGAATAAGGAGAGCAGTCGTAGAGCCAGAAACGAATATGCACAGATAAGAAGGGAGGCCCAACGACAATATGAAAACGACATAGCAGCGAAAGCCAAATCTGACCCGAAGCTGTTATACAGCCACATCAGGAGGAAAACAACAGTCAAGGACCAGGTAATCAGGCTAAGGAAGGAAGGAGGAGAGACAACAAGAAATGACCGTGAAGTATGTGAGGAACTCAACAAGAGATTCAAAGAAGTGTTCACAGAGGAGACAGAAGGGGCTCCAGAGGGACGGAGAGGTGTGGCACATCACCAGGTGCTGGACACGGTACACACAACCGAGGAAGAAGTGAAGAGGCTTCTGAGTGAGCTAGATACCTCAAAGGCAATGGGGCCAGATAACATCTCTCCATGGGTCCTGAGAGAGGGAGCAGAGGCGCTATGTGTACCCCTAACAACAATATTCAATACATCTATCGAAACAGGGAGATTGCCTGAGGCATGGAAGACAGCAAATGTAGTCCCAATCTTTAAAAAAGGAGACAGACATGAAGCACTAAACTACAGACCAGTGTCACTGACATGTATAGTATGCAAAGTCATGGAGAAGATTGTCAGGAGAAGAGTGGTGGAACACCTAGAAAGGAATGATCTCATCAACAGCACCCAACATGGTTTCAGGGACGGGAAATCCTGTGTCACAAACCTACTGGAGTTCTATGACAAGGTGACAGCAGTAAGACAAGAGAGAGAGGGGTGGGTGGATTGCATTTTCTTGGACTGCAAGAAGGCGTTTGACACAGTACCACACAAGAGATTAGTGCAAAAACTGGAGGACCAAGCAGGGATAACAGGGAAGGCACTACAATGGATCAGGGAATATTTGTCAGGAAGACAGCAGCGAGTAATGGTACGTGGCGAGGTGTCAGAGTGGGCACCTGTGACCAGCGGGGTCCCACAGGGGTCAGTCCTAGGACCAGTGCTGTTTCTGGTATTTGTGAACGACATGACAGAAGGAATAAACTCTGAGGTGTCACTGTTTGCAGATGACGTGAAGTTGATGAGAAGAATTCATTCGATCGAAGACCAGGCAGAACTACAAAGGGATCTGGACAGGCTGCAGACCTGGTCCAGCAATTGGCTCCTGGAGTTCAATCCCACCAAGTGCAAAGTCATGAAGATTGGGGAAGGGCAAAGAAGACCGCAGACGGAGTACAGTCTAGGGGGCCAGAGACTACAAACCTCACTCAAGGAAAAAGATCTTGGGGTGAGTATAACACCAGGCACATCTCCTGAAGCGCACATCAACCAAATAACTGCTGCAGCATATGGGCGCCTGGCAAACCTCAGAACAGCATTCCGACATCTTAATAAGGAGTCGTTCAGGACCCTGTACACCGTGTACGTTAGGCCCATATTGGAGTATGCGGCACCAGTTTGGAACCCACACCTAGCCAAGCATGTAAAGAAACTAGAGAAAGTGCAAAGGTTTGCCACAAGACTAGTCCCAGAGCTAAGAGGTATGTCCTACGAGGAGAGGTTAAGGGAAATCAACCTGACGACACTGGAGGACAGGAGAGATAGGGGGGACATGATAACGACTTACAAAATACTGAGAGGAATTGACAAGGTGGACAAAGACAGGATGTTCCAGAGACTGGACACAGCAACAAGGGGACACAGTTGGAAGCTGAAGACACAGATGAATCACAGGGATGTTAGGAAGTATTTCTTCAGCCACAGAGTAGTCAGGAAGTGGAATAGTTTGGGAAGAGATGTAGTGGAGGCAGGATCCATACATAGCTTTAAGCAGAGGTACGATAAAGCTCATGGTTCAGGGAGAGTGACCTAGTGGCGACCAGTGAAGAGGCGGGGCCAGGAGCTTGGACTCGACCCCTGCAACCTCAACTAGGTGAGTACAACTAGGTGAGTACACACACACACACACACACACACACACACACACACACACACACACACACACACACACACACACACACACACACACACACACACACACACACACACACACACACACACACACACACACACACACACACACACACACACACACACACACACACACACACACACACACACACACACACACACACACACACACACACACACACCACACACACACACACACATCTCTCACACACACACACACACACACACACACACACACACACACACACACACACACACACACACACACACACACACACACAAACACACACACACCCACATACACACACACACACACACACACACGTACACACACACACACACAGGGAGATCGACTGGGAAAACCTGGAGCCACATGGGGGTCCCGAAACATGGAGAGCCAAGATGATGGATGTGGTACTTGAAAACCTCATGCATCAACATGTCAGGGACACAACCAGAGAGAGAGGGGAGGATGAGCCAGCAAGACTGGATCTTGTGTTCACCCTGAGCAGTTCAGACATTGAGGACATCACTTACGAGAGGCCCCTTGGAGCTAGCGATCATGTGGTTCTGAGTTTTGACTATATAGTAGAGTTACAAGTGGAGAAGGTAACAGGAACTGAAGGGGACAGGCCAAACTATAAAAGGGGGGACTACACAGGTATGAGAAACTTCCTGCAGGAGGTTCAGTGGGACAGAGAAATGGTAGGAAAATCAGTAAACGAGATGATGGAATATGTGGCAACAAAGTGCAAGGAGGCAGAGGAAAGTTTTGTTCCCAAGGGAAACAGAAATAATAGGAAGACCAAAACGAGTCCTTGGTTTACCCGAAGGTGTAGGGAGGCAAAAACTAAGTGCAACAGAGAATGGAAAAGGTACAGGAGGCATAGGACCCAGGAAAACAAGGAGATTAGTAGAAGAGCCAGAAACGAGTATGCACAGATAAGGAGGGAGGCCCAGCGACAGTATGAAAACGACATAGCATCGAAAGTCAAATCTGACCCGAAACTGCTGTATAGCCACATTAGGAGGAAGACAACAGTCAAGGACCAGGTGATAAGGCTGAGGAAAGAAGGTGGAGAACTCACAAGAAACGATCAAGAGGTATGCGAGGAGCTCAACACGAGATTTAAGGAAGCATTTACAGTAGAGACAGGAAGGACTCTGGGGGAACAGACCAGATGGGGACACCAGCAAGGAATACACCAACAAGTGTTGGACGACATACATACAGATGAGGAGGAGGTGAAGAAACTGCTAAGGGACATCGATACCTCAAAGGCAATGGGACCGGACAACATCTCCCCGTGGGTCCTTAGAGAGGGAGCAGATATGTTGTGCGTGCCACTTACCACAATCTTCAACACATCCCTGGAAACTGGGCAACTACCTGAGGTATGGAAGACGGCAAATGTAGTTCCCATTTTTAAAAAAGGAGACAGAAAAGAGGCACTAAACTATAGACCTGTGTCATTGACGTGTATAGTATGCAAAATTATGGAGAAGATTATCAGGAGGAGAGTGGTGGAGCACCTGGAACGGAACAGGAGTATAAATGCCAACCAGCACGGATTCACGGAAGGCAAATCCTGTGTCACAAACCTTCTGGAGTTTTATGATAAAATAACAGAAGTAAGACAAGAGAGAGAGGGGTGGGTTGATTGCATCTTCTTGGACTGCAAGAAGGCCTTTGACACAGTTCCTCACAAGAGATTAGTGCAGAAGCTAGAGCATCAGGCGCATATAACAGGAAGGGCACTGCAATGGATCAGAGAATACCTGACAGGGAGGCAACAACGAGTCATGGTACGTAATGATGTATCACAGTGGGCACCTGTGACGAGCGGGGTCCCACAGGGGTCGGTCCTAGGACCAGTGCTATTTTTGGTATATGTGAACGACATGACGGAAGGGTTAGACTCAGAAGTGTCCCTGTTTGCAGATGATGTGAAGTTAATGAGGAGAATTAAATCTGATGAGGACCAGGCAGGACTTCAAAGAGACCTGGACAGACTGGACACCTGGTCCAGCAAATGGCTTCTCGAATTTAATCCTGCCAAATGCAAAGTCATGAAGATAGGGGAAGGGCACAGAAGACCACAGACAGAGTATAGGCTAGGTGGCCAAAGACTGCAAACCTCACTCAAGGAGAAAGATCTTGGGGTGAGTATAACACCGAGCATGTCTCCGGAAGCACACATCAATCAGATAACTGCTGCAGCATATGGGCGCCTGGCAAACCTGAGAACAGCATTCCGATACCTTAGTAAGGAATCATTCAAGACACTGTACACCGTGTATGTCAGGCCCATACTGGAGTATGCAGCACCTGTTTGGAACCCGCACTTGATAAAGCACGTCAAGAAACTAGAGAAAGTACAAAGGTTTGCGACAAGGTTAGTTCCAGAGCTAAGGGGAATGTCCTATGAAGAAAGATTAAGGGAAATCGGCCTGACGACACTGGAGGACAGGAGGGTCAGGGGAGACATGATAACGACATATAAAATACTGCGTGGAATAGACAAGGTGGACAAAGACAGGATGTTCCAGGGAGGGGACACAGAAACAAGAGGCCACAATTGGAAGTTGAAGACACAAATGAGTCAGAGAGATAGTAGGAAGTATTTCTTCAGTCATAGAGTTGTAAGGCAGTGGAATAGCCTAGAAAATGACGTAGTGGAGGCAGGAACCATACACAGTTTTAAGACGAGGTTTGATAAAGCTCATGGAGCGGGGAGAGAGAGGGCCTAGTAGCAACCGGTGAAGAGGCGGGGCCAGGAGCTAGGACTCGACCCCTGCAACCACAAATAGGTGAGTACAAATAGGTGAGTACACACACACACACACACACACACACACACACACACACACACACACACACACACACACACACACACACACACACACACACACACACACACACACACACACACACACACACACACACACACACACACACACACACACACATACACTCACACACACACACACACACACACACACACACACACACACACACATACACACACAGACACTCGACCCCTGCAACCTCAACTAGGTGAGTACAACTAGGTGAGTACACACACATACACAAATACACACACACCTACACACACAGAACAATGTGTAGGAACAATGTGTAGGAACAATGTGTAGGAACAATGTGTAGGAACAATGTGTAGGAACAATGTGTAGGAACAATGTGTAGGAACAATGTGTAGGAACAATGTGTAGGAACAATGTGTAGGAACAATGTGTAGGAACAATGTGTAGGAACAATGTGTAGGAACAATGTGTAGGAACAATGTGTAGGAACAATGTGTAGGAACAATGTGTAGGAACAATGTGTAGGAACAATGTGTAGGAACAATGTGTGGGAACAATGTGTGGGAACAATGTGTAGGAACAATGTGTAGGAACAATGTGTAGGAACAATGTGTAGGAACAATGTGTAGGAACAATGTGTAGGAACAATGTGTAGGAACAATGTGTAGGAACAATGTGTGGGAACAATGTGTAGGAACAATGTGTAGGAACAATGTGTAGGAACAATGTGTAGGAACAATGTGTAGGAACAATGTGTAGGAACAATGTGTAGGAACAATGTGTAGGAACAATGTGTAGGAACAATGTGTAGGAACAATGTGTAGGAACAATGTGTAGGAACAATGTGTAGGAACAATGTGTAGCAACAATGTGTAGGAACAATGTGTAGGAACAATGTGTAGGAACAATGTGTAGGAACAATGTGTAGGAACAATGTGTAGGAACAATGTGTAGGAACAATGTGTAGGAACAATGTGTAGGAACAATGTGTAGGAACAATGTGTAGTGTAGGAACAATGTGTTGGAACAATGTGTAGGAACAATGTGTAGGAACAATGTGTAGGAACAATGTGCAGCAACAATGTGTAGTGAACAATGTGTAGGAACAATGTGTAGGAACAATGTGTAGGAACAATGTGTAGGAACAATGTGTAGGAACAATGTGTAGGAACAATGTGTAGGAACAATGGAACAATGAGTAGGAACAATGTGTAGGAACAATGTGTAGGAACAATGTGTAGGAACAATGTGTAGGAACAATGTGTAGGAACAATGTGTAGGAACAATGTGTAGGAACAATGTGTAGGAACAATGTGTAGGAACAATGTGTAGGAACAATGTGTAGGAACAATGTGTAGGAACAATGTGTAGGAACAATGTGTAGGAACAATGTGTAGGAACAATGTGTAGGAACAATGTGTAGGCAACAATGAACAATGTAGGAACAATGTGTAGGAACAATGTGTAGGAACAATGTGTAGGAACAATGTGGAACAATGTGTAGGAACAATGTGTAGGAACAAGTAGAACAATGTGTAGGAACAATGTGTAGGAACAATGTGTAGGAACAATGTGTAGGAACAATGTGTAGGAACAATGTGTAGGAACAATGTGTAGGAACAATGTGTAGGAACAATGTGTAGGAACAATGTGTAGGAACAATGTGTAGGAACAGACTTCATCATTTTATGTAAAACATTTTCACCTTTTTATTTCATTTAAATGACATTAAATAAATTTCAATTTATCTTTTATGAACAACTTCAGTATTTAATGGCCGATGTATCTTAAGTCGAGGAAATTACTTATTACTTCGCTTTACCTGCAGAGAAATTTGTCGTTGTAATAAAATTGTTAATAATATAAAAATTGGAATCTTCGGAGTCTGTGAAATACTATAGAATGACTCATCAGATCGGCTTCAAATTTTTACCAATGGTTTGGTTTTCCGACCAAACGGCTCACACTGTTTTGGTTGACGTAAATCCTGGTTTATCAGTTTTATTGAATGAATAATGATATTCACTTTTCCTTCAATAACTAATGAATGTTCCTTCTGATTGTCTTCACATTATTAATAACAATATATTGTATAATAAAGATAATAACACATTTGTTTACTTTGAATAAATGAAAATTAGAAATTTTAATGAAAGTTTAAAAACTTGGAATCAGATCAGTTACTCGAGATTGATTTTTTTGATGCGTTTAACTTTTATCATTGATGAACTTTATTAAAACACAGTTTGTCTTTAACATTGATCTTATATAAGTTTAAATTTCCCAATTTCATTAAGTAAATTGCTTCCCATATAATAACTAGTGAATGTCTCTTCTGATCAACTCACAAACACAATTATTAATCAATCTTAAGTTTTTTGGATTAATTTTGAGCCGCCTGGATGCCAATTTGCCATTTTTTTGCAATTTTTATCGAATTGAGGTTTAAAATTTTTTATGGGATTTCATAGAATTATAAACACAGTAAATGTGAAAAACAAACTGTTAAAAATATAAATCCGCCCATTTATGGCATTTTTAAATTTAACCAGAGGACACTTTCCTATTTTTGGGAACAATTTTCAAATCTTTCGTTTGCTTTATCACAATTTTTGTTTATTATTCATGAACGACATATTCGATCAACTTAGAAATTTCAAAACTTGTGTAGTTTATCTTGTGCAAGATTTATGGGACAATTTACATTCATTGGTGACCTCTGCACAGTGTTACATAGGTCACTCCTATATTTTTGCTTCTCAAGTTGGGTTTCCTTCTCATATTCCATCGCCCTGATCTAGGCGGTCATATTCCATAGATCTAGCCGGGTTTCCGTGACGTATTCCGTCGCCCTAGACGGGTTTCCCTCTCATATTCTGTCGCCTTGGACGGGTTTCCTCGCCATATTTCGTCACAATGGATATGTTTTCCCGTCATATTCCATCCCCCTGGAGGGATTTCCCTGTTATATTCCATCGACTTGAACGGGTTTTCCTGTCATTCTTCGTCGCCATAGCCAGGTTTCCCTGTCATATTTTTTTCGCCCAGGACGGCTTTCCCTGTCACATTCAGTCGCCCTGGACGGCTTTCCCTGTCATATTTCGTCACCCAGGACGAGTTTCCCTGTCATTTTTCGTCGACCTGCACGGGTTTCCCTGTCATTTCTCGTCGCCCTGGACGGGTTTCCCTGACATATATCGTCGCCCTGGACGGGTTTTTCTGTCATATATCGTCGCATTGTATGGGTTTCCCTGATGTATTTCGTAGCCCTGGACGGATTTTCCTGAAATATTTCGTGGCCCTGTACAAGGTTCCATGATATATTTCGTCGCCCTGGACGGATTTTTCCTGTCATAATTCGTCGCCCTGTACGGGTTTCCATGATATATATCGTCGCCCTGGACAGGTTTTCTTGTCATATTTTGTCGTCCTGGATGGGGTTCCCTGTCTTACTTCGTCGCTATTGGCGGGTTTCCCCGTTATATTTCTTCGCTCAGAACTTCTTTCTCTCTCTCATACTTCGTCAACCTGGATGAGTTTCTCTTTCATATATCGTCGCCCTTGACGGGTTTCCCTCTCACATTTCGTCGCCCTGGACGGGTTTCACTGATATATGTTGTCGCCCTTGACGGGTTTCCCTCTCTTATTTCATCGTCCTGGACAGGTTTTCCTGCCATATTTCGTCGCCCTGGACAGGTTTCGCTCTCAAATTTCGTTGCCCAAGACGGGTTTCTCTCTCGTATTTCTTCGTTATGGACGTATTTCAGCTTCACATTCCATCACCCTGGACGGGTATCTCTGTCATTTTTCATCGTCCAGGACGGGTTTACCTGTGATATTTCATCTCCCTCGACGGATTTCATTGTGATATTTCGTAGCCCTGAATGGGTTTCTCTGTAATATTTCGTTGCCTTGGACGGGTTTCACTGTCATATTTTAAGCAATAGACGGATTTCTCTCATTTTTTCTCCCTTGACGTTTCACCCTCTCATATTTGGTCGCCCTGGATGAATTTTTGTCATATTTCGTCTACCAGTTCGGGTTCCCCTGTCATATTTCGTCACTCTGCATGGGTTTCCCTGTCACATTTCGTCTTCCTGGACTGGTTTACATGTCAAATTTCGTCGCCCTGGACGGGTATCCCTGTCATTTTTCCTCGTCCTGGACGGGTTTACCTGTGACATTTCATCTCCCTCGACGTGTTTCCTTGTCTTATTTCGTCTTATTCCGTCTCCCTTTACGCCATTATATATTTCGTCGTCCTGAACGGATTTCGCTGCCATATTTCATCGGGCTTGACAGGTTTGCCTGTCATATTTTATCACACTGGACAGGTTCCCTGTGAAATATTGTCGCCATGGACGGGTTTATCTGTCATATTCAGTCGCCCTGGATGGCTTTCCCTGTCCTATTCCATCGCCATTGACTGGTTTCACTGCCATATTGCATGGCCATGGATTAGTTTCTCTGTTATATTTTGTCTCCTTGACGGGTTTCCCTATCATATAACGTCGCCATAGACGGGTTTCCCTGTCATATTTCGCCGCCGTGGACGTATTTCTGTCATATTTCTTCGCCCTGGACAGGTTTCTCTCTCATATTTCGTCGCCCTGGACGGGTTTCCCTTGTTATATTTCTTGCCTTTGGACGGATTGCGACTTAATATTCCATCACCCTATACGGGTTTCCTTGTCATATTTCGTCGCCCTGGGTGAGTTTCCTGTCATATTTCGTCGCCCAAGTCGGGTTTGCCTGTCATATTTCGTTACCCTGGATGGGTTTCCCTGTCTCATATCTTCGCCCTGGAAAGGTTTCCCTCTCATATTTCGTCTCCCTGGACGGGTTTCCCTCTCATATTACATGGCTCTGGAATGATTTCCATATAATATTCTGTCTTCTGGATATATTTCATCGCCCTGTACAGGTTTCCCCTGACATATTTCTTCGCGCTGAACGGATTTCAGTGTCATACTCAGTCGCCCTGGACGGGTTTACCTCACATATTTTCTCTCCCTAGTTGTGTTTAACCGTCATATTTCGTCGCTTTGGAAGGGTTTCCGCGCCATATTTCGTTGCCCAGGACGGGTTTACCTGTCACATTTCGTCGCCCTCGACGGGTTTTCCTATCATATATCGTCTCCCTGGACACGTTTCCCTCTCATATTTCGTCGCGCTGAAAAGCTTTCTCTCTCATATTTCGTCGCCCTGGACGAGTTTTGCTGTCATATTTCGTCGTCCAGGACGGGTTTCCCTCTCATATTTCGTCGCTCTGTACGGGTTTCCCTGATATATTTCGTCACCCTGTGATGAGTTTCCCTCTCATATTTCGTCGCCCTGCACGGGTTTACCTATCGTATATTGTCGCCATGGACTGGTTTCCCTGTCATATTTCGTCGCCGTTGACGGGTTTCCCTGTCATATTTGGTAGCCCTGGACCAGTTTCCCTGTCATATTTTGTGTCCATTGACGGGTTTCCCTGACATATTTCGTCTCACGCGACGGGTTTCACTGTCATACTTCGTCGGCATAGCCCGGTTTCTCTGTCATATATCATCGCTTAGGACAGGTTTCCCTGTCATATTTCGTCACCCTGGACGGGTTTGAACATCATATTTCGTCGCCCTTGACGGCTTTCCCAATCATGTAGATGAATGGTTCAGATAACCTACAAGTTGATAAATTAGACACATGTGCAACACTTGGGTATCTATAATAAGGAAACGTTTCGCCATACAAAGGAGAATGGCGAAGAATAGGAGTAGTTTGAGGTAATCAGTGATACCACCTACGACTGCTGCACCTCTCCTGCCTACAGTATATAAGCTACTTCTTCGCACATATCCTGTATTCTTTTCAAGATTGATGGACTGATTACATCTATTCAAACTCCTCCTGTTATTCACCATTCTCCTTTGTATGGACTGATGAAGCCACTGTGTTTTACGAAACGTTTCCTCATTAAAGATACTCAAGTGTTGCAGATGTTTCTCTATATTTCGTCGATATAGTCGGGTTTCCCTGTCATTTTTAAGTATTAATTTAAAAAAAATAGGTGATGCTTTGTGTCATTTAAAAAGGTGAGAAAAAGACATTATTTACCGGAGAGTCTTTTCATGGAACAACGTCTCGTTGTATGTTGATCTTTGTCCAGTGACTTGGTCAGTCACTGCACTCTGTGGCAAAACGTACTAATGTAGTCTACACTCCCACACCCACTCAGTATTCTTTAACAATGTGTAATAATGTACCCTGCACTCTCAAACACACTCACCACTCTTTGACGATGTGTAATTATGAACTCTGCACTCTCAAACACACTCACCACTCTTTAAATGTGTATTAAGTGTTCAACACTCCCACACCCACTCAACACTTTATAACTATGTGCAATAATATGTTGTACACTCACACACTCGGCAACAAAACAGCTTCGTAACAGAAGAAAAAACAGGAACTGTTACAGTACATTTGAGGGGGACGTTGAGAGCTGTGAACCCCAAACACAGCATTTCCTCAAAGAGGAACTTAACTCTTCAAATGTAGCCTCACCATGAAGCATTACCCATATATGATATTAGAACAAATGTTTTAATATCCTTATATACAGACAGATGTAATTACAGAGAGGGACACACAGAAATCTGTGCTCTGTAAATACATCCACCCGGGTAGACTCGTACCGTAGTCCAGCCAGAAGAGAAGAACTTCCCGTCCGGTTACACCATCACGGTGAGGCCAATTAATTTAATTTTTATCCTTCTATTTATATGTCGTAGCATGTAATATGTTAAAATTAATTTTATGCATGTTTCTGTATATAATATCGTCGTCTTTGTATCTTTTGTGTTAACATGTATAACAGTTCGGTGTATGTATTTATAGTGATACTATGCATAACAGTGTTATCTCTGTATTTCTAGTGTTATTAAGCATAACTTTATGATAGTGGACGAAAGTTACTTCACGATGTATAAGAATCTCAATGATGCAAATAACGTTTATATGTACCTTATTTTTGTTAAGATATAAGTAAATAATGAATCTGGCACAGGAATTCAGTAAGAAACTATAATTACATGGTGTGAACAGAGGTACTGAGTGTGTATCTTAGTGAAGAACACATTATAACAGTGTTAATGAGTGTTGAGTGTGTTTTGTGAGAGCAACTCCATAAAGCACTGCCCATATATATTACAACACAAATGTTATAATATCACATGTTATTACATGTGATCATTGTATCCCTGTAAAGGTGGTCCAGCTAGAAGAGAGGAACTTCCCAGACAGTCAGAAGAGAGGAACCTCCCAGCCAGCCAGAAGAGAGGAACCTCCCAGCCAGCCAGAAGAGAGGAACCTCCCAACCAGCCAGAAGAGAGGAACCTCCAGCCAGCCAGAAGACAGGAACCTCCCAGCCAGCCAGAAGAGAGGAACCTCCCAGCCAGCCAGAAGACAGGAACCTCCCAGCCAGCCAGAAGAGAGGAACCTCCAAGCCAGCCAGAAGACAGGAACCTCCCAGCCAGCCAGAAGAGAGGAACCTCCCAACCAGCCAGAAGAGAGGAACCTCCCAGCCAGCCAGAAGAGAGGAACCTCCCAGCCAGCCAGAAGAGAGGAACCTCCCAGCCAGCCAGAAGAGAGGAACCTCCCAGCCAGCCAGAAGAGAGGAACCTCCCAGCCAGCCAGAAGAGAGGAACCTCCCAGCCAGCCAGAAGAGAGGAACCTCCCAGCCAGCCAGACGAGAGGAACCTCCCAGCCCGCCAGAAGAGAAGAACCTCCCAACCAGCCAGAAAAGAGGAACCTCCCAGCCAGCCAGAAGACAGGAACCTCCCAGCCAGCCAGAAGAGAAGAACCTCCCAGCCAGCCAGAAGAGAGGAACCTCCCAGCCAGCCAGAAGAGAGGAACCTCCCAGCCAGCCAGAAGAGAGGAACCTCCCAGCCAGCCAGAAGAGAAGAACCTCCCAGACGAGAGGAACCTCCCAGCCCGCCAGAAGAGAAGAACCTCCCAACCAGCCAGAAAAGAGGAACCTCCCAGCCAGCCAGAAGACAGGAACCTCCCAGCCTTCCAGAAGAGAGGAACCTCCCAGCCAGCCAGAAGAGAGGAACCTCCCAGCCTTCCAGAAGAGAGGAACCTCCCAGCCAGCCAGAAGAGAGGAACCTCCCAGCCAGCCAGAAGAGAGGAACCTCCCAGCCAGCCAGAAGAGAGGAACCTCCCAGCCAGCCAGAAGAGAGGAACCTCCCAGCCAGCCAGAAGAGAGGAACCTCCCAGCCAGCCAGAAGAGAGGAACCTCCCAGCCAGCCAGAAGAGAGGAACCTCCCAGCCAGCCAGAAGAGAGGAACCTCCCAGCCAGCCAGAAGAGAGGAACCTCCCAGCCAGCCAGAAGAGAAGAACCTCCCAGCCAGCCAGAAGAGAGGAACCTCCCAGCCAGCCAGAAGAGAGGAACCTCCCAGCCAGCCAGAAGAGAGGAACCTCCCAGCCAGCCAGAAGAGAGGAACCTCCCAGCCAGCCAGAAGAGAGGAACCTCCCAGCCAGCCAGAAGAGAGGAACCTCCCAGCCAGCCAGAAGAGAGGAACCTCCCAGCCAGCCAGAAGAGAGGAACCTCCCAGCCAGCCAGAAGAGAGGAACCTCCCAGCCAGCCAGAAGAGAGGAACCTCCCAGCCAGCCAGAAGAGAGGAACCTCCCAGCCAGCCAGAAGAGAGGAACCTCCCAGCCAGCCAGAAGAGAGGAACCTCCCAGCCAGCCAGAAGAGAGGAACCTCCCAGCCAGCCAGAAGAGAGGAACCTCCCAGCCAGCCAGAAGAGAGGAACCTCCCAGCCAGCCAGAAGAGAGGAACCTCCCAGCCAGCCAGAAGAGAGGAACCTCCCAGCCAGCCAGAAGAGAGGAACCTCCCAGCCAGCCAGAAGAGAGGAACCTCCCAGCCAGCCAGAAGAGAGGAACCTCCCAGCCAGCCAGAAGAGAGGAACCTCCCAGCCAGCCAGAAGAGAGGAACCTCCCAGCCAGCCAGAAGAGAGGAACCTCCCAGCCAGCCAGAAGAGAGGAACCTCCCAGCCAGCCAGAAGAGAGGAACCTCCCAGCCAGCCAGAAGAGAGGAACCTCCCAGCCAGCAAGAAGAGAGGAACCTCCCAGCCAGCCAGAAGAGAGGAACCTCCCAGCCAGCCAGAAGAGAGGAACCTCCCAGCCAGCCAGAAGAGAGGAACCTCCCAGCCAGCCAGAAGAGAGGAACCTCCCAGCCAGCCAGAAGAGAGGAACCTCCCAGCCAGCCAGAAGAGAGGAACCTCCCAGCCAGCCAGTCGAGAGGAACCTCCCAGCCAGCCAGAAGAGAGGAACCTCCCAGCCAGCCAGAAGAGAGGAACCTCCCAGCCAGCCATACCATCTGTCTGTCATCTGATTCTTTTATTTATATGTTATAATTGTTTAATTTCTTTTTGATGCTGCTATATATGACTGGGTGATCATTATATCTGGTGTTTCTGTGTATAATAATGTGATCACTGTTTCTGGTGTTACTATGGATAACAAATTGATCACTCTATCTCTAGTGTTACAATGTACATCAATGTGATCACTGTATCTCTGGTAATCTTTGTATCTCTGGCGTTACTATAAATAACAGTAAGATCCTCCTAATTCTGCTGTTACTATGTATAACTGTGTGATATTTGTATCTCTGGTGTTACTATGTATGAGAATGTGATCTTCACGTATGTTTTGTTACTAAGTATAACAGAGATATCACTACATCTCTGCGTTGTCATTGTATCCCCGGCTCTTGTGTTAAGGTTACATTTATGTTTGTGTGAGAGCTCCAAATAATTAGTGATTTTCTGCACACACACACACACACACACACACACACACACAGGGAGATTGACTGGGAAAACCTGGAGCCACATGGGGGTCCCGAAACATGGAGAGCCAGGATGTTGGACGTGGTGCTGGAAAACCTCATGCACCAACATGTTAAGGACACTACCAGAGTGAGAGGGGAGGATGAACCAGCAAGATTGGACCTTGTGTTCACCCTGGGCAGCTCAGACATTGAGGACATCAAGTATGAGAGTCCCCTAGGAGCTAGCGACCACGTGGTTCTGTGCTTTGAATACATAGTAGAGCTGCAAGTGGAGAGAATAACAGGAGTAGAATGGGAAAAGCCTGACTATAAAAGAGGGGACTACATAGGGTTGAAGAACTTCCTGCGGGAGGTCCAGTGGGACAGAGAACTGGCAGGAAAGCCAGTAAATGAAATGATGGAATATGTAGCAACAAAATGCAAGGAGGCAGTGGAAAGGTTCATTCCCAAGGGCAACAGTAACAACGGGAAGACCAGAACAAGCCCCTGGTTCACCCGACGGTGTAAGGAGGCAAAAACAAAGTGCAATAGAGAATGGAAAAAGTACAGAAGGCAGAGAACACACGAAAATAGGGAGATCAGTCGCAGAGCCAGGAATGAGTACGCACAGGTAAGGAGGGAGGCCCAGCGACAGTATGAAAATGACATAGCATCGAGAATCAAGACTGACCCGAAACTGTTGTATAGCCACATCAGGAGGAAGACAACAGTCAAAGACCAGGTGATCAGATTAAGGACAGAAGGTGGAGAACTCACAAGAAATGATCAGGAGGTATGTGAGGAGCTGAACAGGAGATTTAAGGAAGTTTTTACAGTAGAGACAGGAAGGGCTGTGGGAAGACAGCACAGAAGGGAACATCAAGAGGGAATATACCAACAAGTGTTGGATGACATACGAACAACTGAGGAGGAGGTGAAGAAGCTCTTAAGTGACCTTGACACCTCAAAGGCGATGGGACCGGACAACATCTCCCCATGGGTCCTTAGAGAAGGAGCAGAGATGCTGTGTGTGCCTCTAACCACAATCTTCAACACATCCCTTGAAACTGGGCAACTACCTGAGAAATGGAAGACAGCTAATGTAGTCCCCATATTTAAGAAAGGAAACAGAAACGAGGCACTAAACTACAGACCTGTGTCTCTGACATGTATTGTGTGCAAAGTCATGGAGAAGATTATCAGGAGGAGAGTGGTCGAACACCTGGAAAGGAACAAGATTATAAATGAAAACCAGCATGGGTTCATGGAAGGCAAATCTTGTATCACAAACCTCCTGGAGTTTTATGACAAGGTAACAGAAGTAAGACACGAGAGAGAGGGTTGGGTAGATTGCGTTTTCCTAGACTGCAGGAAGGCCTTTGACACAGTTCCCCACAAGAGATTAGTGCAGAAGCTGGAGGATCAGGCACACGTAAAAGGAAGGGCACTGCAATGGATAAGGGAATACCTGACAGGGAGGCAGCAACGAGTCATGGTACGTGAAGAGGTATCACAGTGGGCGCCTGTTACGAGCGGGGTCCCACAGGGGTCAGTTCTAGGACCAGTGCTATTTTTGATATATGTGAACGACATGATGGAAGGAATAGACTCTGAAGTGTCCCTGTTCGCAGATGACGTGAAGTTGATGAGAAGAATTAAATCGGACGAGGATGAGGCAGGACTGCAAAGAGACCTGGAGAGGCTGGACATGTGGTCCAGTAACTGGCTTCTCGAATTCAATCCAGCCAAATGCAAAGTCATGAAGATTGGGGAGGGGCAAAGAAGACCGCAGACAGAGTATAGGCTAGGTGGACAAAGACTACAGACCTCACTCAGGGAGAAAGACCTTGGGGTGACCATAACACCGAGCACATCACCGGAGGCACACATCAACCAAATAACCGCTGCAGCATACGGGCGCCTGGCAAACCTGAGAATAGCGTTCCGATACCTTAATAAGGAATCGTTCAAGACACTGTACACTGTGTATGTTAGGCCCATACTGGAGTATGCAGCACCAGTCTGGAACCCACACCTGGTCAAGCACGTCAAGAAGTTAGAGAAAGTACAAAGGTTTGCAACAAGGCTAGTCCCAGAGCTCAAGGGAATGTCGTACGAGGAAAGGTTAAGGGAAATCGGACTGACGACACTGGAGGACAGAAGGGTCAGGGGAGACATGATAACGACATACAAGATACTGCGGGGAATAGACAAGGTGGACAGAGATAGGATGTTCCAGAGAGGGGACACAGGGACAAGGGGTCACAACTGGAAGCTGAAGACTCAGACGAGTCACAGGGACGTTAGGAAGTATTTCTTCAGTCATAGAGTTGTCAGCAAGTGGAATAGCCTAGCAAGTGAAGTAGTGGAGGCAGGAACCATACATAGTTTTAAGAAGAGGTATGACAAAGCTCAGGAAGCAGAGAGAGAGAGGATCCAGTAGCGATCAGTGAAGAGGCGGGGCCAGGAGCTGAGTCTCGACCCCTGCAACCACAATTAGGTGAGTACAATTAGGTGAGTACACACACACACACACACACACTTCGATTCCTGCATCTGCATTTAAGAACATTCTCATTAAGATTCGATTCCTGCATCTACGAACAGGTGAGTACAAAATAAGTGCGTAAACACACACACACACACACACACACACACACACACACACACACACACACACACACACACACAAGCACACTAGCACGCACAAGCACACATTCACATTTTCATTGCATGTTCCCCTTTATCATTGACGTCTGCCTTGTGTGTACAGATACGTGTGTTTATTGATCACGACTTTCTCTTTGCAACGTGAACATGTTCAACTCATATTTACGTTCCCTGTTTTTTTTTCCATAATTTTTATACGAATATCAACTTCCTTTCTCTCGCCTCTCCTCTGCGTTGGCAAGATGCACTGTTACTTCGACTCACGAAATCGCAATGACACGATTGCAAACAAACCATTCCACGGGTGGGGTTAGAACCCACTATCAGAGTCTCAAAACTTGCTAATGCGTCGGTCTGGAGTTTTGAGAGTCTGATCGCGGGTTCTAACCCCACCCGTGGTATGGTTTATGATACACTGTTCTATACGATTATAAGTATGTCAGTGTTACTCCCCAGGGTAAGAATGTTAGTACTACGGATGTTTAAACTTACTCTCAAGTGTGAACTCGGTATTACTAGTCACTATGAACGCGTTAGTTTTACTAAAAATATAAACACATTTCTGTTGATAAATGGTACAGAGAACCGATAAGTTGATAAATTAGATTGTTCAGCTGCCCAAGACTGTTCAACTGCCTCCCAGCATACATAAGAGGGATTACCAATAGACCCCTGGCTGTCAAGAAGGCGCTGGACAGGTAACTAAAGTCAGTACCTGGCCAACCAGGCTGTGGTTCGTATGTCGATTTACGTGAGGCCAGCAGTAACAGCCTGGTTAATCAGGCCCTGATCCACCATGAGGCCTGGTCTCAGACCGGTCCGCGGGGGCATTGACCCCCGAAACCCTCTCCAGGTATGTCTAACACTTGGGTATCTTTATTGTAGAAACGTTTCGCCACAGTGTGGTTTTATCAGTCCAATACAAAGAAGAATGATAAAGATCAGAAGGAGTTTGAGGTAATCAGTCCCTCAACTTGACCTCGATGTAATGAGTCCATCAATCTTGGTGAACATACAGCATATGCACAAAGGGTCTTATATACTGTAGACAGGTGAGGTGAAGCAGAATTAGACAGTGTCACCTTTTATAAATCCGTAGGTGGAAGTAGGTTATGCCTGTAGGACTTAGCAAGCGTAGAATTCCTTGTATCAATATCCCAAGATGTTGCTTTGCCTGACAGGAATGTAGGTAAATGGTTCAAAAACTGATGGACTCAGTCCCTCAGCCTGGAGTCGATATGAGTCCATCAGTCTTGATAAGAATACAGTATATGGCTCTCTGTACCATTTACCTACATTCCTGTCAGGCAAAGTAACATCTTGGGATCTTGATACAGGGAATTCTACGCTTGCTAAGTCCTACAGGCATAACCTACTTCCACCTTCGGATTTATAAGAGGTGACATTGTCTAATTCTGCTTCACCTCACCTGTCTAAAGTATATAAGACCCTATGTGCATATGCCGTATGTTTACCAAGATTGATGGACTCATTACATCGACCTCAGGTTGAGGGACTGATTACCTCAAACCCTTCTGATCTTCATCATTCTTCTTTGTATTAGACTGATAAAACCACACTGTGGCGAAACGTTTCCATAATCAAGATACCCAAGTGTTGCATGTTAGTGTTACTCCCCAGTGTGAACATGTTAGTGTTACTCCCCAGTGTGAAAATGTTAGTGTTACTTGTTATGGGGAATTCTCCTCTCAGGATGTTAAGTAGTTATTAACGTGATTGTTCGTTGTTCTCTAAGAACACTTATTTTTATTCTTTTCGAAAAGAATATTAGTAAATATAAATTTTGAGCCTCACATGAAACTGTCATGAGTCTGCAATAACCTTCCTAGGATGTCTAAATGAGTCCACAACTTTTTTTTTTGTCCTGCAGACAAATTATCCATAAATTGTGAGAGCTCACTCTGAATGCTAAGTGGACTATTAATTTCAAGTATAACTAAAAGAATATATGGGGACAAGAGTTAAACATGACGTTCACGGAAATTCCACAATTTTTTAGTGATATACGGTCACGCTGGAACTCCTGTCAGTCAAACTTGGCATCGCTTCAGTTCCTGTTGTGTTTGTGCTGTTGTTAACTGGCTGCTGCTACACACTGTTTTACTAGACTCTCTTATCCACAATGAGGCGCGTCTGTGGTGGCGGCTGCCAACACAGCTCACCGGCTACTGATTCAATGACTCCACTGACTACGTTTGACAGTTACTGACTTCCGAGGCTTCCTAGCAGCAAATGACTGTCGTAATTGATGGTTTGTGATTACTAACAGCTAATGTTATACATTATTATTATAATAAAAAAGAAGCGCTAAGCCACAAGGGCTATACAGCTCTGCTAATGTTATACTGAGCTTGAATACCCATCATCCCCCAACTCTCACAAACATCCACATTTCCGCCTCTCATCACTCTTTTATCAACACGCTGCTTCTTTTCATATTACTTATTGCAACAATTATTACAAATAAGACATGTAAGAACGCGAGTTTATGGAGGTGAGTTAGTGAAAAATATTTTATCTTTGTTCTCAGCCATGTTGATATGTAAATGGTTACTGGAGCGCCACTGTTGGCCTCACACTGATGCCGCTTCCAGTTTCCTGTACATATTACAGCTATATTTTCCTCACATTCCCACTTTCAAAGCTAATTAAACGGCAACAATAAATTCTTATCTCGCACACAACATTATACTGTTTTATTCTTCATAATTTAGTGGCTCCTATCTATCTACTATGAATGTTTTTATAAAATACACAGAATTAATAATATCCTCACCGGTACCTGATGAAAATGGTTCGCTGTTGTACTGGGATATTTTTGAAGCATTATCAGTAGTAGTTGTAGTAGCAGTAGTAGTAATAGTAGTAGTTGTAGTAGTAGTAGTAGTAGTTTAAGTAGTAGAGTTTGAAATAACAGTAATACAGAACGCAGGTACACAATTTTAAGACCTGTTGTACCCGACTATAACTTAAGTTTCTAGGCATGGTTCATCCAATACAATTAAAAGCCAGGCAAAAACAATGGAATAGTTTTTTCCTTTAATCAAGATATGTATAGTATTTACAGAGTAAAATTATGAACAGTAGAGCAATAATGAGCAAGAGAGCAAAGAGCCACTCATACCAGTTGGTTTTTAAGAGAGTATGAGAGTGTACGACCAGCGGTAGTGATCGTCTGCCCTTCAGTCAGGTGGTGAAGTATAATCTCAGCTCGGATGGGGGCAGATCCCACACTATTAGCTGATTGAACTGGACAACCCGACTAAGTAGTGGGGCCTCTAAATAATCTGCTTTATTCTAAATGCCAGTTGGCTGGTCGAGAGGACAAGCCAGTGATTGATGAACGTTGAATAAACTGTTATGTACTCGGTGAATGCCACACCCCCACCCCCGAAGCACTGTAAAAGCTGGGAAAATTGCATCCCTCAAGTGGGCAGCGTGCCACCATGGCACAAATTAATAATAATAATAATAACAATAATCATAATATCTTTACTTCTACAAGTACATGTACAAAGTATACAGGCCTAGTTAACATCAATGACATACTACTGTACAGAAAGCCCTTTGTTATGCAGAGCATTTCGGACAAATTAGGTCAATTTTGTTCCAGGATGCGACCCACACCAATCGATTAACACCCAGGTACCCGTTTTACTGATGGGTGAACAGGGAAACACGCCCAATGCTTTCACCCTAGCCGGGAATCGAAGCACAGACCCTCAGCGTATGAAGCGAGAGCATTGCCTACCAGGCCACGGGTCACCCTATTAATATAAATTAATATAATATTAATATAAAACTAGCTCAATGAGACAGCCGTTCCTCACACCATACACTCCAGCTGGTAGTGTTCGACATAAATTATAAAACTTAAATTTACTAGTAAATATCTTTAAGGCCAAGTTTCTACCGCAGAGCGGAATAGACAATATGTCTAACAAAGGTCCAGGACACCTATGGACGGTAGTAACGTCTCTTCTCACAAAAAAAAAAAATAACCCAAGCTAACAAAGGTCCAAGACACCTACGGACGGTAGTATGTTTGATAGAGACGTTATACGGCTGGAATATTAAAATTCAGCACATAAGACAATGTTTTTTCTACATAGAGCTGAGGTATGTTAGTAGATTGACTGTGGTAGTTGAGCTCCAGCGCTAAGACCAGAGCTAGGACCTCTTTCTCCATTGTGGACCTCTTTCTCCATTGTGGAATTGGCTGAAAAGTAGGCTACCAAATGGATGACATCCTCCGCATATGCTTGAAGTAAACCTGCACCAACTCCCTGGTCACAGGCATCCACCTGTAAGAAAAACTACCTTGAATAATCTGTTGATAGCAAAACGGTATCTGCACGCAACAGTCGTTTAATTTTCTGAAATGCTTCATGGCACTGTTACAACTAAACTTTGTTTTCTTGCTGGTAAGGAATGCTAAAGAGGCCACAGTGTCAGAGAAATTATTACAAAACTTCCTGTAAAATCGTTGGAGAAATTTTTGTCATGAGAACTCGATAATTTTGGTTGGCGAAAATATTAGCTGTCTTGCATACTACCTTACCTTCCCAATTCGAGACCTAAAAAGATGATTGAAATTGGCCATGGGAAGACTTACTGAGATTCAACATTAACGTATATATTTTAAACCCACTGAAAAGCTATTAAGTCAGAAAATATGCTCGCTCCAGGTGTCAGAAACTACGACTATATCGTCCAGGTAGGTCTCAGTGCATACTAGCCCTTGTATAGCATGATGGATCGGTTTTTGGAATGTGGCCCTCGAAATTCTCATTCCAAACGGGGTCATAATATATTGGTAATGGCCTCCTGGAATCAAAAGGGAAGAGATTTCTTTCCTTTTTCCTGCTAGTTAAAGGGACTTGATAACAACTCTTGAGGTCTGATTTAGTGATGAATTAAGTCTACATCAGAATTTTTCATAGGGATACAGGGTGAGGACCCATGACTTAAGGATTCTTCTTCTAACCCATGTTCAAGTAGCAGATTCTTCTTCTCTGGGTTAGTTCTGTAGGGAAATGGGGCAGATTAATAGGTTTGGCTGAGCCCATATCAATGTCGTGAAAACCAACATTACACTTTTCATAATGTCTGATATGTCGGATAGGACAGCAAAAGGGTGATGAGATCAGCCATTTGTGTTTTGACAAGTTCTGGCATCTGAAAGCAATTGTTCTTAAGTAGAGCCGATTTAGGCAGTCTTATCTGGAACTTTTTGCCAGGGGTCAGGATAGTCGTCAGGGTCTGTATGTGTAGAAGATATGGTCGTTATCGGGGCATGAGGTGACTTAAAGAACTTTTTAATCCGACTAATAAGGTAGCCTTTACCTATTTCAGGCTTGCCAAAAGGCGTCCCACATAACTAAGGTCTAAATTTTGCTCCTCCACCTGCATAGGGCCTGTAATCCTTGTCTTCAAGATGTGACCAGGGACAGGTTCCTGGACTATATTTTTTCCTCTGCTGCTAAACGAACAGGGCTTCGATGTCTTGTCATATCTCTGCCTCATGCTGTCGTGGGCTTTCTTAAGGTAATCCACAGCCATCTGATGTATTAGGCGTAGTCTTGCCTTGTATTCAAATGGAATCTTGGTAGTGTCTTCTCCCAGCCAACCATCTTTGAACACTTGCAGAGGTTCAAATATCAACTAGAAAGCACTGTACTCGGAAGACTCCTGCACAGTTTCTCCAATAGCAAAGAGTAGCAGAGGAATTATTGACTTGTCAAGTCAATAGGAATCTGTAGGTTTTTCAAAGTTTGGTGGAATCTCTTCAGTGTTCCTTGAGAGGGAAGACTTGCCTAAAAGGTGCAAAACCTCTTTGAAGGCTTTTGCAGTAAACTGATACTTTAGTCACTTTGAATAGTCCGTTGGATTCCCACCTGGGGTATTAAATCTAATGAGGGCTTTTCAAATTGCCTGAGTATAAATACTACGCATAGACACTGCCTCAGGGTACCTGGTGGGTTTTGTCTAAGATAGTAAAGATATACTGATTACTTTATTTGACCTCAGATGAAGGCACCACACAGTTTATGATCAGGTCCGGTGTGGGAAATAGTGGCGTATGTTTCCCACTGCTGATACTGCGGCAGGATCTGTTTTAAACATCCTCTTTTAAACTTTGGCAATCAAACAATTTACAAATACGATAAAGTCCCGGAACATATGTATTTTTTAATTTTATTCCAAAATTGTTGTGATAATTTCACCAATAGGTCAACATCAACAGATAAATCCTGATAATACCCAGTGATGATAATTAAGTAGCATTTTGAACAATATCTGTATCAGAAGTCCCAGGAAAATCAGATGAGTGTTCAGTCAAATTCGTTGCAGCATCTGTTAAGCCTTTTGATAACTAAAGATAAGTACCATTATGTACACACACTAGTTTCTGAACAGAAGGACTTCAGTATTCAAGAGGAAGGTGGCTTCTCTTGGGTGTTTCAAGATGGTTTAGAATAAACATGTAATGTTCCTTAAGTCTAAAGAACAATTTTGTTTCAACTTTCTTTTTTGTGTGATCCGATATTTTAGATGTGAGGAGTCAGCGATTTATTTTGTTAAGGGATGGTGATTTTTTTTGCATGTGGGCAACTGCCTGTCCAGTTAACTTGTTAGATGGTAACTTTCACCTGTGTGAACACAATAGTGTTATTTTTCGTTGTGAACACGTTGTGAACACGTTGGTGATACTCTCCAGTGTGAACACCTTAATGATTTTCTTCAGTGTGAACATGTCAATGTTCCTGTCTAGTGTAAACACGTTAATGTTACACTCTAGAGTGAATACATTAGAGTTATTCACCAATGTAAACGCCCGTGGCCTGGTAGCAAAAGCTTTCGCTTCATACGCTGAGGGGTCCGGGTTCGATTTCCAGCAAACTTGGAAACATTGGGCGTGTTTTCTTACACCGGTTGTCTATGTTCACCCATCAGTAAAATAGGTACCTGAGTGTTAGTCGACTGGCGTGGGTCACATCCTGGGACAAAACTGACTTAATTTTCCCGAATATTCTGCATAACAATGGGCTTTCTATATAGCAGTATGTCATTGATGTCAGCTAGGACACGTTTTCTGCTACTCTTCCTAGTGAACATGTAAATATTACTCCCGAGCTTCGCGGGACAACTATAATAATACTAATAATAATAATAAATAATAATAATAATAATAATAATAAATAATAATAATAATAATAATAGTCATAATAATAATAAATTTTATATTTACACAAGTACATGATATAATTTATATAGAAAGGCCCGTCAGTGGCTGGAAACAGAATGTCATCATGTCCAGAGATAGGGAATATAGCTCAGATTCCTTAAATCAAGAGCTCATAACTAACATCAGGTGGCTCTCCCCTTGAAG
The DNA here is from genome assembly GCF_038502225.1 of Cherax quadricarinatus. Lineage (NCBI taxonomy): Eukaryota > Metazoa > Arthropoda > Malacostraca > Decapoda > Parastacidae > Cherax > Cherax quadricarinatus. The sequence continues at coordinate 76,817 of NW_027196471.1, forward strand.
AGTGCAGTCAGGTGTAAACATTTAAAAACGCAATTTTTAAATTAAAAAAGTTTTTTTTAGGAAAGGGTTCAGTTTGTATTTTTCCTGATTATTTTTTTTTTTTTTTGAGTCTGCAGACTGGCTGGTCGCTACCAAGGTTTTTTATTCACTCGTGTTGATTAAATAGTTATGCTCTTAGTTAGAAGTTCAATATTTATGTAAAAGTTAGTTGTGTTAGGTTTTCTTGTAGCGAGAACCAGGGAATTGAAAGAAAGTCAGGTCTAATGAGACAATGATGAAACACTGGGACACGGAGACAGAGCAAAAATAGATGGAAAGCGTATGAGATAAGAGAGGGAAAAGAGAGAGAGAGAGAGAGAGAGAGAGAGAGAGAGAGAGAGAGAGAGAGAGAGAGAGAGAGAGAGAGAGAGAGAGAGAGAGATGGATGATTTGAGTCTTCGCAGTATAACGACAACATAACGACATCAACGAAATTAAAGTCAGTTTACCAAATGAAATTGCTGGCCCACAGATGGCTCCAACTTCATCCTGTTTCCTGTTGGTATGTTTCATAGGGATAAAACCTAATCCTGTAAAAGCACGTGTAAGAAAAAGAAAGAACGAGAGAGAGAGAGAGAGAGAGAGAGAGAGAGAGAGAGAGAGAGAGAGAGAGAGAGAGAGAGAGAAGGAAGTCTATTTTCTACGTCACCACTTGGTTTAGCACATAGTTTTAAATAATTTAATAATAATAATAATAATAATACCAGTCACACATTCTATCTCTCTCCCACATAATTTTATCGTTGTCTGCGAATTTTTTCTTCTGTAATAACTTCACATCAAAAGACTGCAAGATTATTATAACTTTTTAGTTATTGTGCTATAAGTTACTGCAGCGTTTGTGGATACACAACACGAGGCCTGTCTTAAATATCTGGAGTTTTGAACTTGTTACATATATATCAGAAACGAGCTTGGCATCACAACAATAATATAAAAAAATAATATAAAATAATATAAAAAATCCTCTATTGGACAATATTGTAAGGTCCAATAGAGCTCCTAAAATCATTAAATTTTTTCGAATTATCGCAGATAACCAGAATAACGACACCAGGTGACTTAGGATGCTCAGGTGATGCTAACACTTTTGAGAAGGATTATTATTATTATTATTATTATTATTATTATTATTATTATTATTATTATTATTATTATTATTATTATTATTATTATAAAAGAAGCGCTAAACCATAAGGGTTATACAGCGCTGGATGAAGGATTAGAATTCTAACAGTAAGATTAACACAACAATAGCATCAACAAACTGTTGGGAATTTGTTACCACTTGAGTTCTCCAGGTAAATATGGTTCAAGTTATCGTTCTTGAGAGTTCCATTAAAACTTCTTTGGCCACAACAGAGGGAACAGTTCCATTATCCAACAACGAAGCAAGTCTTATATCCCTCGGCTTCACTCCTGCACCTGAGACTGCATCTGACATCATTGCTCCAGCACCTACCAATACATCTGATATCATTTTTCCAACACCTACCAGTACATCTGATATCATTGCTCCAACACCTACCAGTACATCTGATGTCATTGCTCCAACACCTTCCAGTACACCTGATACCACTGCTCCAACACCTTCCAGTACACCTGATATCATTGCTCCAACACCCACCAGTACACCTGATATCATTGCTCCAACACATACCAGTACATCTGATATCATTGCTCCAACACCTACCAGTACATCTGATATCATTGCTCCAACACATACCAGTACATCTGATATCATTGCTCTAACACCTACCAGTACATCTGATATCATTGCTCCAACACATACCAGTACATCTGATATCATTGCTCCAACACATACCAGTACATCTGATATCATTGCTCCAACACCTACCAGTACATCTGATATCATTGCTCCAACACCTACCAGTACATCTGATATCATTGCTCCAACACCTTCCAGTACATCTGGGTTGTCCAGAGCAATTGGTGTCAGTTGCTGGCTGGACAAATATTGTAAGGAAAATGCGGTAACATTCATTGACAACTGGGACCTCTTCTATGGCAGAAATGACATGTATGCCAGGGATGGGGTTCACTTATCTAGGTGTGGGGTGGGAGCACTGGCCAATGCAGTGGAGGGAGCTGTTAGGTCTTTAAACTAGGAATAGTTAGTGGTATGGGTTTTGGCGGGAAAACAGTGAAGTCCCAGTGTAGTAATATGAGTACTAGGATAATTAATAATAAGCAAAATGAGGTGGATATTGGAAAGCCAGTGGCACTAGGTAACAAGGATAGTAATAAGTTTAGTGGAATAACAGAAAGGAGCAGGAAGGGTAAAGAGAGAGGGTCTTTATATATATATTACACAAATAGTCGTAGTGCTAGGAATAAGATGGACGAGTTGAGACTAGTTGCTAGTGCAGGTAACATTGATGTATTTGCCATAACTGAGACGTGGTTTAATTCAAAAAGTCGGGACATGCCTGCGGAATGTCACATTCAGGGTTTTAAATTGTTCCAAGTAGATAGAAGTATCGGGAAGGGGGGTGGGGTGGCATTGTATGTCCGAGATCGCTTGAACTGTTGCATAAAAACGGGTATTAAGTCTGAAGTAACACATACAGAGTCTGTTTGGATAGAATTTTCAGAGGGGCATGAAAAACTGATTTTAGGAGTGATATACCGTCCCCCAAACTTAGATAGGGACCAAGGGAGACTACTATGGGAGGAAATTGTTAAGGCCACAAGGCACGATAATGTAGTAATTCTAGGAGACTTTAACTTTAGTCATATTGATTGGAATTTCTTGACTGGGAATTTAGAATCATACGACTTCTTAGAAGTAGTTCAGGATTGTTTTTTGAAGCAGTTTGTGACAGAACCTACAAGGGGAAATAACCTGCTTGACTTAGTTCTGGCAAACAATGAATCCCTTGTTAATAATTTAGAAATTTCAGAGGAACTGGGTGCTAGCGACCACAAATCAATTACATTTAGCATTGAATGGAAGTATGATAGTAGGGATAACTCAGTAACAGTCCCAGATTTTCGCTTAGCAGATTACGATGGGCTTAGAGAACACTTATCATCTGTTGACTGGGGTAACGAAGAGAGCTATCAATATGACAGTTTTCTGAACACTATACATGCTGCTCAAAGAACGTTTATCCCGTATAAAGAAATTAGATCAAATAGAAATGACCCAAAATGGATGAATAATAGGCTGAAATATCTACTAGGGCATAAGAAAGGAATTTATAGGCGTATCAAAAGAGGTGAGGGTCATCTTATGAATCAGTATATTGACATTAAGAGGGACATTAAAAAGGGGATAAGAAAAGCTAAAAGGGACTATGAAATTAAAGTTGCTAGGGATTCTAAAACTAACCCAAAAAGTTTTTTCCAGGTCTATAGAACAAAAGTTAGAGATAAGATAGGTCCCCTTAAAAATAACTATGGGCATCTTACTGACAAAGAGAATGAAATGTGCTCGATTTTAAATAATTATTTTCTCTCGGTTTTTACACAGGAAGACACTAACAATATTCCAGTAATTAATTTTTATAGTGGGCTAGAAGAAGATAAATTATGTAACATCACAGTCACTAGTGAAATGGTTGTGAAGCAGATAGACAGACTGAAGCAAAATAAGTCGCCGGGTCCTGATGAGGTTTTTTCAAGGGTTCTTAAGGAATGCAAAATGGAACTCTGTGAACCATTAACTAATATTTTTAATTTATCTCTTCAAACAGGTGTAGTGTCTGATATGTGGAAGATGGCTAATGTAATTCCTATTTTTAAAACAGGGGACAAGTCGTTACCGTCAAATTACCGCCCAATAAGCCTGACCTCAATTGTAGGCAAATTACTAGAGTCAATTATAGCTGAGATTATAAGAAGCCATCTCGATAAGCATAGCTTGATTAATGATACTCAGCATGGATTCACAAGAGGCCGGTCTTGTCTAACTAATTTATTAACTTTCTTCAGTAAAGCTTTTGAGGCTGTTGACCACGATAAAGAATTTGATATTATTTACTTAGATTTTAGTAAGGCTTTTGATAGAGTTCCGCACCAAAGACTGTTAAAGAAAGTGGCAGCTCATGGCATTGGGGGAAAAGTGCTCTCGTGGATCGAGTCATGGCTCACAGACAGGAAGCAGAGAGTGTCCATAAATGGGGTTAAATCCGAGTGGGGATCTGTAACAAGTGGCGTTCCACAGGGATCAGTCTTGGGCCCGTTGTTGTTTATAATATATATCAATGACCTTGATGAGGGAATTACTAGTGATATGAGCAAATTCGCCGATGACACAAAGATAGGTAGGATAATTGATTCAAACGTAGATGTTAGGGAACTTCAGGAGGATTTAGACAAACTCTATTCTTGGTCAGAAAAGTGGCAGATGCAGTTCAATGTAGATAAATGCAAGGTTCTGAAGCTCGGGAGTGTCCATAACCCTAGCACTTATAAGTTAAATAATGTAGAACTTAGCCATACAGATTGCGAAAAGGACTTGGGGGTTATGGTGAGCAGCAACCTTAAACCAACAAATTCAAAGTTTATTCTCTATAAGGATTACAATGCTGAGTTTACAGAAATTTGGTTATTGTTTGGTTTACATGTAGTAAAATTGTGATTACAGAGTGTACCACTAGAACGCTTAGCATGGCTAGGCATTTCGGGCATACTTAGTTTTATTCTTAATTGTAAAATATTACAAATTATGAGGTAAGTTGGTATTATGGCTAAGTGACTAAATACTAGTTTGTGAGTTTAGCAATGTGAATGCTTTTGTTTTGGCACAGTACATAGTTTCAGTATTGGAGTATCACAGGATTCATTATTTTAAGACTGAGATTAATATTTCTGTTTATGGTCAAATGAGTGAGTGAGTGTAAGTGTGAACCACCAGGTGGTATTCGTGTAGTTAGTTGACGGGGTGTATCAGGGAGATAAGATGTTTTCTAATGGTAGTTTTGAAGGTGATGAATGTGTCTGCAGTTCTAGAGTTCTCAGGTAGGGTATTCCAGATTTTAGGGCCTTTGACATACATTGAATTTTTGTAAAGGTTTAGTCGGACACGGGGAATGTCGTAGAGATGTTTGTGTCTGGTGTTATGCCTGTGGGTTCTGTCACAACTATCAAGAAAGCGTTTTAGGTCAAGGTTGATATTAGAGTTTAAGGCCCTGTAGATGTAGATTGCACAGTAGTAAGTGTGGATGTACTGAACTGGGAGTAAGTTTAGATCTATGAAGAGTGGGGGGGTGTGTTGCCAGGGATGGGATTTAGTGATTATTCTTACTGCAGCTTTTTGTTGGGTTATTATTGGCTTTAGGTGTGTTGCTGCAGTTGATCCCCAAGCACAAATAGCATAGGTGAGGTATGGATAAATAAGTGAGTGGTATAGTGTGAGAAGGGCATTTTGCGGCACGTAGTATCGTATCTTGGAGAGGATCCCAACCGTTTTGGATACTTTTTTGGTTATATGCTGGATATGGGTGCTGAAATTCAGGTTGTTGTCAAGGTATAAGCCTAGGAATTTGCCCCCATTATTTCTGGTAATTAGAGTGTTGTCAATCTTAATGTTAATTTGTGCATCTCCTGCTCTGCTACCAAACATAATATAGTAGGTTTTGTCAGTGTTAAGCGTAAGTTTATTGGCTGTCATCCAAGTCGATATTTTAATCAGCTCCTCATTCACAATGGTGTTGAGGGTGGCAAGATTAGGGTGAGAGATGACATAAGTCGTGTCATCAGCAAAGAGAATGGGTTTCAGGTGTTGGGATACGTTTGGAAGGTCATTGATGTATATGAGGAAGAGCAGGGGACCAAGGACACTTCCCTGCGGAACTCCAGTATCAAGTGGCCGTGTTGCTGATGCTGTGTCTTTAATGGTGACGTACTGATACCTATTAGTAATGTAAGATTTGAAATAAGCAAGCGCATGGCCTCTTATACCGTAATGATCAAGTTTGTGGAGTAGGATGTCGTGGTCTACTGTGTCAAAAGCTTTTCTTAGGTCAATAAAAATTCCTAGTGGATATTCCTTATTTTCCAATGCTGTGTAAAGCAGATCTAGCATTTTTATGATTGCATCATTAGTGCTTTTATTTTTCCTGAATCCAAATTGGCAGGGGTTGAGTATGTTTTGAGCCGTTATAAATGAATACAGTCTCCTGTGCACGAGTTTCTCAAAGATTTTGGATAGCAATGGTAAGTTAGATATTGGCCTATAGTTGTTTAAGTCTGTAGGGTCACCACCTTTATGTATTGGTGTAACCCTTGCCATCTTGAGTAGTTTCGGGAAGGTGCTAGTCTCTAGTGACTTGTTAAAAAGTAATGAAATAGCATGCGAAAGGACATGGGCCGCTCGCTTGTACAGTAATGGTGGGACATGAGACAGATTCCCCGAGTTATTTTTAAGTGACTTTATAATCTCGGTGACTTCCGTGGGCTCAGTTGGTGCAAGATAGAAGGAATTAGGGAAATTCCCATCTAGGTAGTCCCCGGCATGGGCATTGGTTAGAACATAAGAACATAAGAACGAAGGAACACTGCAGAAGGCCTACTGGCCCATGCGAGGCAGGTCCAAGTCTCCTACCGGCTTAAGCCAATGCACCCAACCTAGTCAGGTCAGGTCACATTGACTTAAGGGAGGAACACGGCAACCGACCTGGTAGCACAAGCTATCAGGTCTAACTCACACCCACCCACATCCACTCATGTATTTATCCAACCTATTTTTAAAGCTACACAACGTTCTGGCCTCTATAACGGTACTTGGGAGTTTGTTCCACTCATCCACAACTCTATTACCAAACCAGTACTTTCCTATATCCTTCCTGAATCTGAATTTTTCCAACTTAAAACCATTGCTGCGAGTCCTGTCTAGGCTAGATATTTTCAGCACACTATTTACATCCCCTTTATTTATTCCTGTCTTCCATTTATACACCTCAATCATATCCCCCCTAATTCTACGTCTTTCTAGAGAGTGCAGATTCAGGGCCCTTAGTCTATCCTCATAGGGAAGGTTTCTGATACATGGGATCAACTTTGTCATCCTCCTTTGTACATTTTCCAGAGAATTTATATCCATTCTGTAATAAGGTGACCAAAACTGTGCAGCATAATCTAAATGAGGCCTAACCAAGGATGTATAGAGTTGAAGAACAACCTGAGGACTCCTATTATTTATGCTTCTTGATATGAAGCCAAGGATTCTATTAGCTTTATTGCGAACACTTATGCACTGTTGTCTTGGTTTCAGATTACTGCTAACCAGAACTCCTAAATCTTTTTCGCAATCCGTAATATTAAGATCTACATTATTTAGTTTATATGTGGCATGGTTATTGTCCTGTCCAACATTTAGAACTTTGCATTTGTCTATATTAAACTGCATCTGCCACTTCTCCGACCACTGCATCAGTCTATTCAAATCTTCCTGGAGTGCTCGAATGTCCTCGTCAGAATGAATTCGACGGCCTATTTTGGTGTCATCGGCAAACTTGCCGATGTCGCTCTTTATGCCCTCATCTATGTCGTTTATGTAGATTGTGAACAGCAGGGGGCCCAACACTGACCCCTGTGGAACACCGCTCGTGACACTTCCCCACTCTGATTTCTCCCCATTTATGCAAACTCTCTGCTGCCTATTTGTCAACCATGCCTCTATCCAGGAAAAAATTTCTCCTCCTATTCCATGTGCTTTAATTTTCCTCAATAGTCTCTGATGTGGGACCCTGTCAAAAGCCTTACTGAAGTCCATATACACAATATCATATTCATTACCATGATCTACCTCCTCAAATACCTTAGTGAAAAAAGTTAATAAATTCGTAAGGCAGGAACGCCCCTTTGTAAAACCATGCTGAGATTCGTTGATTAATTTATGCTTTTCAAGGTGGCTACGAACTGCCTCGGCAATTATTGATTCCATAAATTTTCCCACTATGGAGGTTAGGCTTATTGGTCTATAGTTCGAAGCTAAGGACCTGTCACCTGTTTTGAAAATAGGTATCACATTTGCCATTTTCCACTTATCTGGCACCATGCCAGTTTGTAGTGATATGTTGAAAAGATTAGCCAAAGGTGTGCTAAGCTCCTCTTTACATTCCTTTAGAACCCTTGCATACAGTTCATCAGGGCCTGGGGATTTGTTAGGTTTTAATTTATCTATTTGCCTAAGGACCATGTCACTTGTGACCCTAATAGTGCACAGTTTATTATCGTCCTGTTCTACATAATTTATCATTACTGGAATATCGCTGGTATCCTCCTGTGTAAAAACTGAGAGGAAGTATGTGTTAAAAATTCTACACATTTCCTTATCACTGTCAGTGAGCTGACCCGAGGAACTTTTGAGTGGGCCTATCTTGTCCCTGATCTTACTTCTGTATACCTGAAAGAATCCTTTTGGGTTAGTCTTCGATTCTCTTGCAACTTTAACCTCATAATCTCTTTTTGCTTTTCTAATTCCCTTTTTTATTTCTCTCTTTAACTGAATATATCGATTTCTCAATTGCCCCTCTCCTCTTTTGATTTGCCTATATATGCCTCTCTTTTGACCAATCAGATATTTTAATCTATTGTTCATCCATTTAGGATCATTTTTGTTTGATCTGATTTCCCTATTTGGAACATAATTTGACTGAGCAGCTAGAACTATGCCCTGGAAAGCATCATATCGGCAACCATCACCACCTACCTGACCCTTAGTCAGGTCATTCCAGTTCAGCCCACCTAAGTAATTTTTCAGTCCTATGAAATCAGCCAAGCGAAAGTCAGGGACGGAGACTTGATTGCCATTATTAGGGGAATTCCATGATATATTAAAACTGAGTGATTTGTGATCACTTTCCCCAAGCTCATCATTAACCTCAAGATTATTAATTAGTGTTTCCCTACTGGCAAGAACCAAGTCAAGGAGGTTATTTCCCCTAGTTGGCTCTGTCACAAACTGTTTTAAAAAACAATCCTGGATCGTATCAAGAAAGTCACCTGACTCTAAATTTCCTGTCAAATTGCTCCAGTCAATCTGTCTATAGTTGAAATCTCCCATTAGCACAACATTTTCGTATGTAGATGCCTTACGAATTTCGTCCCATAGAAGTTTACTGCACTCCCTATCAAGATTTGGGGCCCTGTAAATCACACCCAAAATTAGTTTTTCTCGGCCCTCGAGAAGCTGTAACCAAACAGATTCAGTGGCTGACGCTTCTAATTTAATATCTTGTCTAACACAACAATTTAAATTGTCTCTGACATACATCGCTACTCCACCACCTTTCCTGTTGACCCTGTCAGTGTGGAATAATTTATAGCCTTGTATGTGACATTCAGAGGGCATCTCTCTATCTTTCAGATTGAGCCAGGTCTCTGTTATAGCAATAATATCTATGTTTCCTGCACTTGCAATTAATCTTAGCTCATCTATCTTATTTCTTACACTCCTGCTATTAGTATAGTAAACCTTAAGGGAGCTAGTCCCTTGCTGCCCTCTGCTGTCCCCCTTTGTTTGCTGACCTGATCTATTGTCTTTATTTATAACTTCATGCTGAATGCCTTTTATACATTTACTGTTTCCAACCCAAGTGTTGCAACCTGCTTGTTTCCCACACACACCCATACCTCTATCTTCCATCAGTTTAAAATCATAGGCATTTCACCAATGGCCTTCTCAATCGAGTCTGCAAGTGCTACCACCCCAGCCCCAGAGAGATGTACCCCATCCCTTGCATACATATCATGTTTGCCATAAAAGTTGTTCCAGTTGTCAATGAATGGGATTGCAAGTTCCTTGCAGTATCTGTCTAGCCAGCAATTTACACCAATTGCCCTAGACAACCATTCATTTCCTACTCCCCTTCTAGGCAAGATGCTACATATGATTGGGATCCCTCCCTTAGACTTAATGAAATCTATAGCTGACCTGTACTTATCTAGCAGCTCTTCTCTCCTACCCTTCCCAATATCATTTCCACCAGCACTGAGACAGATAATGGGCTTGCTCCCATTACCTGACATGATATTATCCAGCCTGTTGACAATGTCCCCAACACCAGCTCCAGGGAAGCACACTCTATCTCTCATCTTCTTATTCCTATTACAAAAAGCACGGTCAATGTATCTTACCTGAGAGTCACCAACCACAAGAATGCGCTTACCTCCATTAGCAGGGGCAGTAGTACCCTTACCTTCACTGGCCACTGAAGTACATTCATCCTGAAGAACAGAGAAGCGATTTCCTACCTTCAGATCTTCACTCTTAACTTTCCTTACTCTGATGCGCCTTCCATTACTGTGAACTACTCGCCACTTGTAGCAGGTGCTGGGCTGCACCTCACTGCTGGTAGCCGTTGCTGCCTCCCCAACTACAGCCTCCTCACAGCGAGAGACAGACTGCACCTCGCTGCTAGAAGCCTCATTCCCCACAACTCCAGCCACCTCACACTCTCTCCCAGACCCATTGAGGTGGACCTTCAGCCTCCTAATCTCCTCCTGGAGAAGCAAGACCTCCTCCTTCAACTCTCCAACCTCAATTTTTAAAACACTGCAGAAGCAAGCCATGCTTTGTAACCGTCCACGCTAATCCCCAAGGCAGCTCAGGGTCTGTGACCTCACGTGACGACTGACCACTTATTTCTTGGGTGGCATTGAAAATTGGGTTGGGCAAATGTTTTGTTAGTGGGATGAATTGTAAAGGACCTGCCTAGTATGGGCCAGCAGGCCTGCTGCAGTGTTCCTCCTTTCTTATGTTCTTATGTTCAACACCCACCAATACATCTGATATCATTGCTCCAACACCCACCAATACATCTGATATCATTGCTCCAACACCCACCAATACATCTGATATCATTGCTCCAACACCCACCAATACATCTGATATCATTGCTCCAACACCCACCAATACATCTGATATCATTGCTCCAACACCCACCAATACATCTGATATCATTGCTCCAACACCCACCAATACATCTGATATCATTGCTCCAACACCCACCAATACATCTGATATCATTGCTCCAACACCCACCAATACATCTGATATCATTGCTCCAACACCTACCAGTACATCCGATATCATTGCTCCAACAACTACCAGTACACTTGGCAGAAGTGCTCCATCTACCAACCTCGAGTCAGGTTCTTCTCCGCCGGTAACTCCTCTAGCTAACAGTCAGCTGACCGACACTGTAACATAGAGATATCTGATAGGGCTGGACGAGGTCATGGAAGAGTATAAAAGAGGTAGTCAGGCACAGCTGCCTCACCTCCGCCGACAGTCCCAGGGAGCTACCCACAAGGTATATAATTATCATGCTCAACAATTTGCATGTTTCATAACTATAAAAAGGCTGACGTAAATAACAGCTTTTAGCTTGCAAATAGAAGTAGGAACACTTAACCTAACTCTGTAGAGAGAGAGAGAGAGAGAGAGAGAGAGAGAGAGAGAGAGAGAGAGAGAGAGAGAGAGAGAGAGAGAGAGAGAGAGAGAGTAAAAAAATTCACGCCGAAGCTATTTGCTGAGAAGAATGTACATCTATCTAGGTTAAGGACTATCGTGTATTATCTAGGTATTTGAAGCAAGAATAGAAAAGACGGCGGCTCTTGCCATTCTCCACTCTCTAACACTGCCAGCAAGTGCAAGTAAAGAGGGAAAAATTTACCATTTCATATAGAAAAAATCCATAGAATTTTCGTGAAAAATTGGATGAAAGGCAGAGATAACAACTATTATCACTCACTGTTTTCAATGTAGATGTATCATGTTACTTTACTAAGCACAACAGCTATATATCATGTTACTTTACTAAGCACAACAGCTATATATCATGTTACTTTACTAAGCACAACAGCTATATATCATGTTACTTTACTAAGCACAACAGCTATATATCATGTTACTTTACTAAGCACAACAGCTATATATCATGTTACTTTACTAAGCACAACAGCTATATATCATGTTACTTTACTAAGCACAACAGCTATATATCATGTTACTTTACTAAGCACAACAGCTATATACTTCTTGATGCAGTTGTTGATAAATATCAGGAATTCATTAATTTCAGTTTTCTTCAGTGTCGTATCTAACTAAATCCTTTATTTCCAGTGTATTATCCAGTTGGTTCTTTAATGACTGTATTTCTTCCTCGTATTTACAGAATCTTTGGGTAGTTTATTCCTTCCATAATTCTGTTCACAAAATAATCTTTCCATACATTCGTGTTGCACGCTTTGCCTTGAAGTTTCAATAAATTATTTTGAATTATGAATTCATTTTGCACCTCAAATAATTCTTGGTGTTCGAATTAATTAAAACATTATCATATCTGAAAGGTGTGAATGAGATTTTCTCATTCACATCTTTCTAGTCTTTCTTCACATTTTTTTTTTTTTGCAGTGATGGTAGGGGCCTGGTTGGTCATATCTCTACCCTCTCCAGCATATCTTTGTCAGTCTTCCTAGTTTGGAAATCAAAATGGACGGCATGCTCCATAAGCTTTATCGAACCTCCTCTTACAGCTATGCATGGATCCTGCCTCCACTACATCACTCTTAAGATTGCTCCACTTCCTGACAACTCTGTGACTGAATAAGCAATTCCTAACATTGGTGTTACCCACCTGAGTTTTCAATTTCCAGTTGTGACCTTTTGTTGCTGTGTTCCATCTCTGAAACATTCTGATCCTATGCACCTTGTCAATTACTCTCAGTATTTTATATGTCGTCGCCATGTCCCCTTTATCCCTCCTGTCCTCCACTGTCGTCAGATTGATTTCTTTTAACCTCTCCACGTAGGGGATACCCCTCAGCTCCGTGACTAGTCCTGGTGCAAACCTTTCTCTAATTTCTTGGCGTGTTTGACCAGGTGTGGGTTACATACTGGTGCTGCATACTCCAATATGGGCCTGACTCCTTACCTAGATGTCGAAACGCTATTCTAAGGTTTGCCAGGCGCCCACCTGGTGCCTAGAGCAGTAATTTGGTTAATGTACACCACAGGAGATGTGCTCAGTATGATGCTTACCTTAAGATTCTTTTCCTTGAGTGAGTGGTGAGTGTTGTAGTATTTGACCTTCTAGGCTATACTCCGTCGGCGGTCTTCTTTGTCCTTCCCAAACTTTATGACTTTGCTCTTGCTGGGGTTAAACTCCAGGAATCATTTGTGTGTGTACGTGTGTCCACGTGTCTGTTCGTTTGCCTGTGTCTGCTTTTTACTTGTATAATTGTGTATATCAGCAGTGTGCTGTTATACTATTTTAAATGATAATTACACAGT
>NW_027196472.1:0-70000 GCF_038502225.1 Cherax quadricarinatus
AAATGGTAGGAAAATCAGTAAACGAGATGATGGAATATGTGGCAACAAAGTGCAAGGAGGCAGAGGAAAGTTTTGTTCCCAAGGGAAACAGAAATAATAGGAAGACCAAAACGAGTCCTTGGTTTACCCGAAGGTGTAGGGAGGCAAAAACTAAGTGCAACAGAGAATGGAAAAGGTACAGGAGGCATAGGACCCAGGAAAACAAGGAGATTAGTAGAAGAGCCAGAAACGAGTATGCGCAGATAAGGAGGGAGGCCCAGCGACAGTATGAAAACGACATAGCATCGAAAGTCAAATCTGACCCGAAACTGCTGTATAGCCACATTAGGAGGAAGACAACAGTCAAGGACCAGGTGATAAGGCTGAGGAAAGAAGGTGGAGAACTCACAAGAAACGATCAAGAGGTATGTGAGGAGCTCAACACGAGATTTAAGGAAGTATTTACAGTAGAGACAGGAAGGACTCTGGGGGGACAGACCAGATGGGGACACCAACAAGGAATACACCAACAAGTGTTGGACGACATACATACAGATGAGGAGGAGGTGAAGAAACTGCTAAGGGACATCGATACCTCAAAGGCAATGGGACCGGACAACATCTCTCCATGGGTCCTTAGAGAGGGAGCAGATATGTTGTGCGTACCACTTACCACAATCTTCAACACATCCCTGGAAACTGGGCAACTACCTGAGGTATGGAAGACGGCAAATGTAGTTCCCATTTTCAAAAAAGGAGACAGAAAAGAGGCACTAAACTATAGACCTGTGTCATTGACGTGTATAGTATGCAAAATTATGGAGAAGATTATCAGGAGGAGAGTGGTGGAGCACCTGGAACGGAACAGGAGTATAAATGCCAACCAGCCCGGATTCACGGAAAGCAAATCCTGTGTCACAAACCTTCTGGAGTTTTACGATAAAATAACAGAAGTAAGACAAGAGAGAGAGGGGTGGGTTGATTGCATCTTCTTGGACTGCAAGAAGGCCTTTGACACAGTTCCTCACAAGAGATTAGTGCAGAAGCTAGAGCATCAGGCGCATATAACAGGAAGAGCACTGCAATGGATCAGAGAATACCTGACAGGGAGGCAACAACGAGTCATGGTACGTAATGATGTATCACAGTGGGCACCTGTGACGAGCGGGGTCCCACAGGGGTCAGTCCTAGGACCAGTGCTATTTTTGGTATATGTGAACGACATGACGGAAGGGTTAGACTCAGAAGTGTCCCTGTTTGCAGATGATGTGAAGTTAATGAGGAGAATTAAATCTGATGAGGACCAGGCAGGACTTCAAAGAGACCTGGACAGACTGGACACCTGGTCCAGCAAATGGCTTCTCGAATTTAATCCTGCCAAATGCAAAGTCATGAAGATAGGGGAAGGGCACAGAAGACCACAGACAGAGTATAGACTAGGTGGCCAAAGACTGCAAACCTCACTCAAGGAGAAAGATCTTGGGGTGAGTATAACACCGAGCATGTCTCCGGAAGCACACATCAATCAGATAACTGCTGCAGCATATGGGCGCCTGGCAAACCTGAGAACAGCATTCCGACACCTTAGTAAGGAATCATTCAAGACACTGTACACCGTGTATGTCAGGCCCATACTGGAGTATGCAGCACCTGTTTGGAACCCGCACTTGATAAAGCACGTCAAGAAACTAGAGAAAGTACAAAGGTTTGCAACAAGGTTAGTTCCAGAGCTAAGGGGAATGTCCTATGAAGAAAGATTAAGGGAAATCGGCCTGACGACACTGGAGGACAGGAGGGTCAGGGGAGACATGATAACGACATATAAAATACTGCGTGGAATAGACAAGGTGGACAAGGACAGGATGTTCCAGGGAGGGGACACAGAAACAAGAGGCCACAATTGGAAGTTGAAGACACAAATGAGTCAGAGAGATAGTAGGAAGTATTTCTTCAGTCATAGAGTTGTAAGGCAGTGGAATAGCCTAGAAAATGACGTAGTGGAGGCAGGAACCATACACAGTTTTAAGACGAGGTTTGATAAAGCTCATGGAGCGGGGAGAGAGAGGGTCTAGTAGCAACCGGTGAAGAGGCGGGGCCAGGAGCTAGGACTCGACCCCTGCAACCACAAATAGGTGAGTACAAATAGGTGAGTACACACACACACACACACACACACACACACACACACACATACACACACACACACACACACACACACACACACACACACACACACACAACACACACACACACACACACACACACACACACACATTCACACACACACACACACACACACACACACACACACACACACACACACACACACACACACACACACACAACACACACACACACACACACACACACACACACACACACACACACACACACACACACACACACACACACAACACACACACACACACACACACACACACAACACACACACACACACACACACACACACACACACACACACACACACACACACACACACACACACAACACACACACACACACACACACACACACAACACACACACACACACACACACACACACACACACACACACATACACACAACACACACACAAACACACACACACACACACACACACACACACACACACACACACACACACACACACACACACACACACACACACAACACACACACACACACACACACACACACATACACACAACACACACACAAACACACACACACACACACACACACACACACACACACACACACACACACACACACACACACACACACACACACACACACACACACACACACACACACAACATTAAAACGTACTGAAAAAAAAATCTTCCTTGTTTACATATTTATGCTGGAAAAGTGTTGCCAGAAGCTGAGGTGAGAGAACACCTGAGGGATCAATATTGTTAGTGTAGGGTTTATATCTGGCAACACTGTAACACCTACCCCAGTACTGTTAGTACCTCCCTAGTACTGTTAGTACCTCCCTAGTACTGCCAACACCTACCCCAGTACTGTTAGTACCTCCCTAGTACTGCCAGTACCTCCCCAGTACTGCCAGTACCTCCCCAGTACTGTCAGTACCTCCCCAGTACTGCCAGCACTTCCCCAGTACTGCCAGTACCTCCCTAGTACTGCCAGTACCTCCCCAGTACTGTCAGTACCTCCCTAGTACTGCCAGCACTTCCCCAGTACTGCCAGTACCTCCCCAGTACTGCCAGCACTTCCCCAGTACTGCCAGTACCTCCCCAGTACTGCCAGTACCTCCCCAGTACTGTCAGTACCTCCCCAGTACTGTCAGTACCTCCCAAGTACTGCCAGTACCTCCCCAGTACTGCCAGTACCTCCCTAGTACTGCCAACACCTTCCCAGTACTGCCAGTACCTCCCTAGTACTGCCAACACCTCCCCAGTACTGCCAGCACCTCCCCAGTACTGCCAACACCTCCCCAGTACTGCCAGTACCTCCCTAGTACTGCCAACACCTCTCCAGTACTGCCAGTACCTCCCTAGTACTGCCAACACCTCCCCAGTACTGCCAGTACCTCCCTAGTACTGCCAACACCTCCCCAGTACTGCCAGTACCTCCCTAGTACTGCCAACACCTCCCCAGTACTGCCAGTACCTCCCTAGTACTGCCAACACCTTCCCAGTACTGCCAGCTCCTCCCCAGTACTGCCAGTACCTCCCTAGTACTGCCAACACCTTCCCAGTACTGCCAGCACCTCCTCAGTACTGCCAGCACCTCCCCAGTACTCCCAACTCCTCCCCAGTACTGCCAGCACCTCCCCAGTACTGCCAACTCCTCCCCAGTACAGCCAGCACCTCCCCAGTACTGCCAGCACCTACCCAGTACTGCCAGTACCTCCCTAGTACTGCCAACATCTCCCTAGTACTGCCAACACCTCCCCAGTACTGCCAGCACCTCCCCAGTACTGCCAGCACCTCCTTAGTACTGCCAACACCTCCCCAGTACTGCCAACACCTCTCCAGTACTGTCAGTACCTCCCAAGTACTGCCAACACCTACCCCAGTACTGCCAGCACGTCCAGAGTACTGCCAGCACCTTCCCAGTACTGCCAACACCTCCCCAGTACTGCCAACACCTCCCCAGTACTGCCAGCACCTCCCCAGTACTGCCAGCACATCCCCAGTACTGCCAGCACCTACCCAGTACTGCCA
This sequence comes from Cherax quadricarinatus, assembly GCF_038502225.1. Taxonomy (NCBI): domain Eukaryota; kingdom Metazoa; phylum Arthropoda; class Malacostraca; order Decapoda; family Parastacidae; genus Cherax; species Cherax quadricarinatus. The sequence goes on from NW_027196472.1 coordinate 4,174, forward strand.
TCACCTCCCCAGTACTGCCAACACCTCCCCAGTACTGCAAATACCTCCCCAGTACTGCCAACACCTCCAGTGTACTGCCAACACCTCCCCAGTACTGCCAGCACCTCCCCAGTACTGCTAGCACCTCTCCAGTACTGCCAACACCTCCCCAGTACTGCCAGCACCTCCCCAGTACTGCCAACACCTCCCCAATACTGCCAGCACCTCCCCAGTACTGCCAACACCTCTCCAGTACAGCAAGCCCCTCCCCAGTACTGCCAGCACCTCCCCAGTACTGCCAACACGTCCCCAGTACTGCCAACACCTCCCCAGTACTGCCAACACCTCCCCAGTACTGACAGCACCTCCCCAGTACTGCCAGCACCTCCATAGTACTGCCAACACCTCCCCAGTACTGCCAACACCTCCCCAGTACTGCCAACACCTCCCCAGTACTGCCAGCACCTCCCCAGTACTGCCAGAACATCCACAGTACTGTCAGCACCTCCCCAGTACTGCTAGCACCTCTCCAGTACTGCCAACACCTCCCCAGTACTGCCAGCACCTCCCCAGTACTGCCAACCCCTCCCCAATACTGCCAGCACCTCCCCAGTACTGCCAACACCTCTCCAGTACAGCAAGCCCCTCCCCAGTACTGCCAACACCTCCACAGTACTGCCAACACCTCCCCAGTACTGCCAACACCTCCCCAGTACTGCCAACACCTCCCCAGTACTGCCAGCACCTCCCCAGTACTGCCAGAACATCCACAGTACTGCCAGCACCTCCACAGTACTGCCAACACCTCCCCAGTACTGCCAACACCTCCCCAGTACTGCCAACACCTCCCCAGTACTGCCAGCACATCCCCAGTACTGCCAGAACATCCACAGTACTGTCAGCACCTCCCTAGTACTGCCAGCACCTCCCCAGTACTGCCAACACCTCCCCAGTACTGCCAGCACCTCCTCAGTACTGCCAACACCTCCCCAGTACTACCAGCACCTCCCCAGTACTGCCAACACCTCGACTGTACTGCCAACACCTCCCCAGTACTGCCAACACCTTCCCAGTTCTGCCAACACCTCCCCAGTACTGTCAGCACCTCCCTAGTACTGCCAGCACCTCCCCAGTACTGCCAGCACCTCCCCAGAACTGCCAGCACCTCCCCAGTACAGCCAGCACCTTCCCAGTACTGCCAAGACGTCCCCAGTACTGCCAGCACCTCCCCAGTACTGCCAACACATCCACTGTACTGCCAACACCTCCCCAGTACTGCCAACACCTCCACTGTACTGTCAACACCTCCCCAGTACTGCCCACATCTCCCCAGTACTGCCAACACCTCCACTGTACTACCAACACCTCCCCAGTACTGCCAACACCTCCCCAGTAATGCCAACACCTCCCCAGTACTGCCAACACCTCCACTGTACTGCCAACACCTCTTTAGTACTGTCAACACCTCCACTGTACTGCCAACACCTCCCCAGTACTGCCAGCACCTCCCCAGTACTGCCAACACCTCACCAGTACTGCCAGCACCTCCCCAGTACTGCCAGCACCTCCACAGTAATGCCAACACCTCCACAGTACTGCCAGCACCTCCCCAGTACTGCCAACACCTCCACAGTACTGCCAGCACCTCCCCAGTACTGCCAACACCTCCCCAGTACTGCCAACACCTCCACAGTACTGCCAGCACCTCCCCAGTACTGTCAACACCTCCCCATTACTGCCAGCCTTTCCCCAGTACTGCCAGCACCTCCCCAGTAATGCCAACACATCCACAGTACTGCCAGCACCTCCCCAGTACTGCCAACACCTCCACAGTACTGCCAACTCCTCCCCAGTACTGCCAGCACCTCCCCAGTTCTGCCAACACTTCCCCAGTACTGCCAGCACCTCCCCAGTACTGCCAACACCTTCCCAGAACTGCCAACACCTCCCCAGTACTGCCAACACCTCCACTGTACTGCCAACACCTCTCCAGTACTGTCAACACCTCCACTGTACTGCCAACACCTCCCCAGTACTGCCAACACCTCCACAGTACTGCCAGCACCTCCCCAGTACTGCCAACACCTCCCCAGTACTGCCAGCACCTCCCCAGTACTGCCAGCACCTCCCCAGTAATGCCAACACCTCCACAGTACTGCCAGCACCTCCCCAGTACTGCAAACACCTCCACAGTACTGCCAACTCCTCCCCAGTACTGCCAGCACCTCCCCAGTTCTGCCAACACCTCCCCAGAACTGCCAACACCTCCCCAGTACTGCCAACACCTCCACTGTACTGCCAACACCTCTCCAGTACTGTCAACACCTCCACTGTACTGCCAACACCTCCCCAGTACTGCCAGCACCTCCCCAGTACTGCGAACACCTCCCCAGTACTGCCAGCACCTCCCCAGTACTGCCAGCACCTACCCAGTAATGCCAACACCTCCACAGTACTGCCAGCACCTCCCCAGTACTGCCAACACCTCCACAGTACTGCCAGCACCTCCCCAGTACTGCCAACACCTCCCCAGTACTGCCAGCACCTCCCCAGTACTGCCAGCACCTCCCCAGTAATGCCAACACCTTCACAGTACTGCCAGCACCTCCCAAGTACTGCCAACACCTCCGCAGTACTGCCAACTCCTCCCCAGTACTGCCAGCACCTCTCCATTTCTGCCAACACTTCTCCAGTACTGCCAGCACCTCCCCAGTACTGCCAGTACCTCCCCAGTACTGCCAGCACCTCCCCAGTACTGCCAGCACCTCCCCAGTACTGCTAGCACCGCCACAGTACTGCCAGCACCTCCTCAGTACTGTCAACACCTCCCCAGTACTGCCAACACCTCCCAAGAACTGCCAGCACCTCCCCAGTACTGCCAACACCTCCCCAGTACTGCCAACACCTCCCCAGTACTGCCAGCACCTCCCCAGTACTGTCAACACCTCCCCAGTACTGCCAGCACCTCCCCAGTACTGCCAGCACCTCCCCAGTACTGCCAGCATCTCCCCAGTACTGTCAACACCTCCCCAGTACTGCCAACACCTCCCCAGTACTGCCAGCACCTCTCCAGTACTGCCAACACCTCCCCAATACTGCCAACACCTCCCCAGTACTGCCAGCACCTCTTCAGCACATCCAACACCTCCCAACTGCTGCCAGCACCTCCCCAGTACTGCCAACACATCCACTGTACTGCCAACACTTCCCCAGTACTGCCAACACCTCCACTGTACTGCCAACACCTCCCCAGTACTGCCAACATCTCCCCAGTACTGTCAACACCTCCACTGTACTGCCAACACCTCCCCAGTACTGCCAACACCTCCCCAGTACTGCCAACACCTCCCCAGTACTGCCAACACCTCCACTGTACTGCCAACACCTCTCCAGTACTGTCAACACCTCCACTGTACTGCCAACACCTCCCCAGTACTGCCAGCACCTCCCCAGTACTGCCAACACCTCCCCAGTACTGCCAGCACCTCCTCAGTACTGCCAGCACCTCCCCAGTAATGCCAACACCTCCACAGTACTGCCAGCACCTCCCCAGTACTGCCAACACCTCCCCAGTATTGCCAGCACCTCCCCAGTACTGCCAGCACCTCCCCAGTACTGCCAGCACCTCCCCAGTACTGCCAGCACCTCCCCAGTACTGCCAGCACCTCCCCAGTACTGCCAGCACCTCCCCAGTACTGCCAGCACCTCCCCAGTACTGCCAGCACCTCCCCAGTACTGCCAGCACCTCCCCAGTACTGCCAGCACCTCCCCAGTACTGCCAGCACCTCCCCAGTACTGCCAGCACCTCCCCAGTACTGCCAGCACCTCCCCAGTACTGCCAGCACCTCCCCAGTACTGCCAGCACCTCCCCAGTACTGCCAGCACCTCCCCAGTACTGCCAGCACCTCCCCAGTACTGCCAGCACCTCCCCAGTACTGCCAGCACCTCCCCAGTACTGCCAGCACCTCCCCAGTACTGCCAGCACCTCCCCAGTACTGCCAGCACCTCCCCAGTACTGCCAGCACCTTGTTGTTGTTATTATTCTCTCAGTGTCCTTCCCTTAAACAAACCATAACACGGGCGGGGCTAGAACCCGCGGTCACAGAGTCATTATACTCCAGACCGTCGCGTGCTGGTAGTTGTTGTAGCACTGGTAGTAGTGGTAGTACTGGTAGAGCTGGTATTACTTGTAGTACTGGTAATAGTGGTAGTACTGGTAGTAGTGGTAGTACTGGTAGTACTGGTAGTAGTGGTAGCAGCAGGAGTGGTTGTTGTGGTAGTACTGGTAGTAGTGGTAGCAGCAGGAGTGGTTGTTGTGGTAGTACTGGTAGTAGTGGTAGCAGCAGGAGTGGTTGTTGTGGTAGTACTGGTAGTAGTGGTAGTACTGTTAGTAGTGGTAGTACTTGTAGTGCTGGTAGTTGTGGTAGTACTGGTAGTAGTGGTGGTAGTGGTAGTACTGGTAGTAGTGGTAGTACTGGTAGTACTGGTAGTAGTGGTAGCAGCAGGAGTGGTTGTTGTGGTAGTACTGGTAGTAGTGGTAGCAGCAGGAGTGGTTGTTGTGGTAGTACTGGTAGTAGTGGTAGTAGTGGTAGTACTGGTAGTAGTGGTAGTAGTGGTAGTACTGGTAGTGCTGGTATTACTGGTAGTACTGGTAATAGTGGTAGTACTGGTAGTAGTGGTAGTACTGGTAGAAGTGGTAGTACTGGTAGTGATAGTACTTGTAGTACTGGCATTTGTGGTAGTACTGGTAGAAGTGGTAGTACTGGTAGTAGTGGTAGTACTTGTAGTACTGGTAGTTGTGGTCGTACTGGTAGTTGTGGTAGTACTGGTAGTTGTGGTCGTACTGGTAGTAGTGGTAGTACTGGTAGTAGTGGTATTACTGGTAGTAGTGGTAGTAGTGGCAGTTGTGGTAGTAGTGGTAGCAGTGGTAGTTGTAGTATTAGTAGTGGTAGTTGTGGTAGTAGTAGTAGTAGTTAGTCGTAGTTGTGGTAATAGTAGTGGTAGTAGTGGCAGTTGTGGTAGTAGTGGTAGTAGTGATAGTAGTAGTGGTAGTAGCAGTAGTAGTAGCGGTAGTTGTGGTAATAGTAGTGGTAGTAGTGATAGTAGTAGTGGTAGTAGTAGTAGTAGTAGTGGTAGTAGCAGTAGTAGTAGCGGTAGTTGTGGTAATAGTAGTGGTAGTAGTGATAGTAGTAGTGGTAGTAGTAGTAGTAGTAGTGGTAGTAGTAGTAGTAGTAGTGGTAGTAGTAGTAGTAGTAGTGGTAGTAGTAGTAGTAGTAGTAGTGGTAGTAGTAGTAGTAGTAGTGGTAGTAGTAGTAGTAGTAGTGGTAGTAGTAGTAGTAGTAGTGGTAGTAGTAGTAGTAGTAGTAGTGGTAGTAGTAGTAGTAGTAGTGGTAGTAGTAGTAGTAGTAGTGGTAGTAGTAGTAGTAGTAGTAGTGGTAGTAGTAGTAGTAGTAGTGGTAGTAGTAGTAGTGGTAGTAGTAGTAGTAGTAGTGGTAGTAGTAGTAGTAGTAGTAGTGGTAGTAGTAGTAGTGGTAGTAGTAGTAGTAGTAGGGGTAGTAGTAGTAGTAGTAGTGGTAGTAGTAGTAGTAGTAGAAGTGGTACTAGTAGTAGTAGTAGAAGTGGTACTAGTAGTAGTAGTGGTAGTGGTAGTAGTAGTAGTAGTAGTAGTAGAAGTGGTAGTAGTAGTAGTAGTAGTGGTAGTAGTAGTAGTAGTAGTGGTAGTAGTAGTAGTAGTAGTAGTGGTAGTAGTAGTAGTAGTAGTGGTAGTAGTAGTAGTGGTAGTAGTAGTAGTAGTAGTGGTAGTAGTAGTAGTAGTAGTAGTGGTAGTAGTAGTAGTGGTAGTAGTAGTAGTAGTAGTGGTAGTAGTAGTAGTAGTAGTGGTAGTAGTAGTAGTAGTAGAAGTGGTACTAGTAGTAGTAGTAGAAGTGGTACTAGTAGTAGTAGTGGTAGTGGTAGTAGTAGTAGTAGTAGTAGTAGAAGTGGTACTAGTAGTAGTAGTGGTAGTGGTAGTAGTAGTAGTAGTAGTAGTAGAAGTGGTACTAGTAGTAGTAGTGGTAGTGGTAACAATAGTATTAATAACAAGAGTCGTTACAAACATGTCAATAATAAACACACAACTATAAACACTGAAAGCCACTGTTGATAGTCCCACTTGAAGACGTCAGAGCATCGCTTAGAGAGGACTCGCTTAAGAGCATTACAGCACCTCAACTGTTATCCGATGCTCGCCTGTTTTAACCCACGATTTATTGTCTTTACGGTTAAGTGGAGAAGGTAGGCGATTATCCTCTTGCAGCAGGAGGTATCTGGGAGAGGTTGTGATCCTCTCCTTGTAGGAGGTATCTGGGAGAGGTTGTGATCCTCTCCTTGTAGGAAGTATCTGGGAGAGGTTGTGATCCTCTCCTTGTAGGAAGTATCTGGGAGAGGTTGTGATCCTCTCCTTGTAGGAAGTATCTGGGAGAGGTTGTGATTCTCTCCTTGTAGGAGGTATCTGGGAGAGGTTGTGATTCTCTCCTTGTAGGAAGTATCTGGGAGAGGTTGTGATCCTCTCCTTGTAGGAAGTATCTGGGAGAGGTTGTGATTCTCTCCTTGTAGGAGGTATCTGGGAGAGGTTGTGATCCTCTCCTTGTAGGAAGTATCTGGGAGAGGTTGTGATCCTCTCCTTGTAGGAAGTATCTGGGAGAGGTTGTGATCCTCTCCTTGTAGGAAGTATCTGGGAGAGGTTGTGATTCTCTCCTTGTAGGAGGTATCTGGGAGAGGTTGTGATTCTCTCCTTGTAGGAAGTATCTGGGAGAGGTTGTGATCCTCTCCTTGTAGGAAGTATCTGGGAGAGGTTGTGATCCTCTCCTTGTAGGAAGTATCTGGGAGAGGTTGTGATCCTCTCCTTGTAGGAAGTATCTGGGAGAGGTTGTGATTCTCTCCTTGTAGGAGGTATCTGGGAGAGGTTGTGATTCTCTCCTTGTAGGAAGTATCTGGGAGAGGTTGTGATCCTCTCCTTGTAGGAAGTATCTGGGAGAGGTTGTGATCCTCTCCTTGTAGGAAGTATCTGGGAGAGGTTGTGATCCTCTCCTTGTAGGAGGTATCTGGGAGAGGTTGTGATCCTCTCCTTGTAGGAAGTATCTGGGAGAGGTTGTGATTCTCTCCTTGTAGGAGGTATCTGGGAGAGGTTGTGATTCTCTCCTTGTAGGAAGTATCTGGGAGAGGTTGTGATCCTCTCCTTGTAGGAAGTATCTGGGAGAGGTTGTGATCCTCTCCTTGTAGGAAGTATCTGGGAGAGGTTGTGATCCTCTCCTTGTAGGAAGTATCTGGGAGAGGTTGTGATTCTCTCCTTGTAGGAGGTATCTGGGAGAGGTTGTGATTCTCTCCTTGTAGGAAGTATCTGGGAGAGGTTGTGATCCTCTCCTTGTAGGAAGTATCTGGGAGAGGTTGTGATTCTCTCCTTGTAGGAAGTATCTGGGAGAGGTTGTGATCCTCTCCTTGTAGGAAGTATCTGGGAGAGGTTGTGATCCTCTCCTTGTAGGAAGTATCTGGGAGAGGTTGTGATCCTCTCCTTGTAGGAAGTATCTGGGAGAGGTTGTGATCCTCTCCTTGTAGGAAGTATCTGGGAGAGGTTGTGATTCTCTCCTTGTAGGAAGTATCTGGGAGAGGTTGTGATCCTCTCCTTGTAGGAAGTATCTGGGAGAGGTTGTGATCCTCTCCTTGTAGGAAGTATCTGGGAGAGGTTGTGATCCTCTCCTTGTAGGAAGTATCTGGGAGAGGTTGTGATCCTCTCCTTGTAGGAAGTATCTGGGAGAGGTTGTGATTCTCTCCTTGTAGGAGGTATCTGGGAGAGGTTGTGATTCTCTCCTTGTAGGAAGTATCTGGGAGAGGTTGTGATTCTCTCCTTGTAGGAAGTATCTGGGAGAGGTTGTGATCCTCTCCTTGTAGGAAGTATCTGGGAGAGGTTGTGATTCTCTCCTTGTAGGAAGTATCTGGGAGAGGTTGTGATCCTCTCCTTGTAGGAAGTATCTGGGAGAGGTTGTGATTCTCTCCTTGTAGGAAGTATCTGGGAGAGGTTGTGATTCTCTCCTTGTAGGAAGTATCTGGGAGAGGTTGTGATCCTCTCCTTGTAGGAAGTATCTGGGAGAGGTTGTGATTCTCTCCTTGTAGGAAGTATCTGGGAGAGGTTGTGATTCTCTCCTTGTAGGAAGTATCTGGGAGAGGTTGTGATTCTCTCCTTGTAGGAAGTATCTGGGAGAGGTTGTGATCCTCTCCTTGTAGGAAGTATCTGGGAGAGGTTGTGATTCTCTCCTTGTAGGAAGTATCTGGGAGAGGTTGTGATTCTCTCCTTGTAGGAAGTATCTGGGAGAGGTTGTGATTCTCTCCTTGTAGGAAGTATCTGGGAGAGGTTGTGATCCTCTCCTTGTAGGAAGTATCTGGGAGAGGTTGTGATCCTCTCCTTGTAGGAAGTATCTAGGAGAGGTTGTGATCCTCTCCTTGTAGGAAGTATCTGGGAGAGGTTGTGATCCTCTCCTTGTAGGAAGTATCTGGGAGAGGTTGTGATCCTCTCCTTGTAGGAAGTATCTGGGAGAGGTTGTGATCCTCTCCTTGTAGGAAGTATCTGGGAGAGGTTGTGATCCTCTCCTTGTAGGAAGTATCTGGGAGAGGTTGTGATCCTCTCCTTGTAGGAAGTATCTAGGAGAGGTTGTGATCCTCTCCTTGTAGGAAGTATCTGGGAGAGGTTGTGATCCTCTCCTTGTAGGAAGTATCTGGGAGAGGTTGTGATCCTCTCCTTGTAGGAAGTATCTGGGAGAGGTTGTGATCCTCTCCTTGTAGGAAGTATCTGGGAGAGGTTGTGATCCTCTCCTTGTAGGAGGTATCTGGGAGAGGTTGTGATCCTCTCCTTGTAGGAAGTATCTGGGAGAGGTTGTGATCCTCTCCTTGTAGGAAGTATCTGGGAGAGGTTGTGATCCTCTCCTTGTAGGAAGTATCTGGGAGAGGTTGTGATCCTCTCCTTGTAGGAAGTATCTAGGAGAGGTTGTGATCCTCTCCTTGTAGGAAGTATCTGGGAGAGGTTGTGATCCTCTCCTTGTAGGAAGTATCTGGGAGAGGTTGTGATCCTCTCCTTGTAGGAAGTATCTGGGAGAGGTTGTGATCCTCTCCTTGTAGGAAGTATCTGGGAGAGGTTGTGATCCTCTCCTTGTAGGAAGTATCTGGGAGAGGTTGTGATCCTCTCCTTGTAGGAAGTATCTGGGAGAGGTTGTGATCCTCTCCTTGTAGGAAGTATCTGGGAGAGGTTGTGATTCTCTCCTTGTAGGAGGTATCTGGGAGAGGTTGTGATCCTCTCCTTGTAGGAAGTATCTGGGAGAGGTTGTGATCCTCTCCTTGTAGGAGGTATCTGGGAGAGGTTGTGATCCTCTCCTTGTAGGAAGTATCTGGGAGAGGTTGTGATCCTCTCCTTGTAGGAGGTATCTGGGAGAGGTTGTGATCCTCTCCTTGTAGGAAGTATCTGGGAGAGGTTGTGATCCTCTCCTTGTAGGAAGTATCTGGGAGAGGTTGTGATCCTCTTTTTGTAGGATCTGAACCTCATATTGATTATTATTATTATTATTATTATTATTATTATTATTATTATTATTATTATTATTATTATCATTATTATTATTATTATTATTATTATTATTATTATTATTATTATTATTATAATTATTATTATTCGATGGCAGAATGATGTCTTCACGAGGGATTGGATCTTCTATGTAAGAGGATTGGATTCTTTATATAAAAGCTTTGGATCCCTTATAGAAGAAGATTGAATTCTTTGCGTAAGAAGATTCGATCCTTTATGAGGACTGGATCCTTATTTAAGAGGATTGGATCCTTTATGTAAGTGGATTGGATCATTTATATAGGAATATTGGATCTTTTATATAGGAGGATTGGATCCTTTATGTAAGAGGATTGGATCTTTGATAAGAGGATTGGATCCTTTATGTAAGAGGATTGGATCCTTTATATAAGAGGATTGGATCCTTTATGTAATAGGATTGGATCCTTTGTATAAGAGGGCTGGATCATACGTTTCTCCCGTGAGCAAATGTTGCAATTATATGCTGGACATTTAGCGGATCGAGGCTTGTACGACGCATCGCACCGTTGGTGGCGTCGCATCCACCGCAGCCGCAAGAACCGCAGCCGCAAGAACCGCAGCCGTAGGTGTGAACGATCGCGGTCCTGTTAACTCTGTGAGAATGATCTGTCCGGCTCTGTTGGCCCATTCTGTTGTTCCACTGTCCAGGGACTTCCTTCTCTCTCAGTTACGTTCCGTTATTCCACTGTCCATGGACTTCCTTCTCTCTCAGTTACGTTCCGTTATTCCACTGTCCAGGGACTTCCTTCTCTCTCAGTTACGTTCCTTTATTCCACTGTCCAGGGACTTCCTTCTCTCTCAGTTACGTTCCGTTATTCCACTGTCCAGGGACTTCCTTCTCTCTCAGTTACGTTCCGTTATTCCACTGTCCAGGGACTTCCTTCTCTCTCAGTTACGTTCCGTTATTCCACTGTCCAGGGACTTCCTTCTCTCTCAGTTACGTTCCTTTATTCCACTGTCCAGGGACTTCCTTCTCTCTCAGTTACGTTCCGTTATTCCACTGTCCAGGGACTTCCTTCTCTCTCAGTTACGTTCCGTTATTCCACTGTCCATGGACTTCCTTCTCTCTCAGTTACGTTCCGTTATTCCACTGTCCAGGGACTTCCTTCTCTCTCAGTTACGTTCCGTTATTCCACTGTCCAGGGACTTCCTTCTCTCTCAGTTACGTTCCGTTATTCCACTGTCCAGGGACTTCCTTCTCTCTCAGTTACGTTCCGTTATTCCACTGTCCAGGGACTTCCTTCTCTCTCAGTTACGTTCCGTTATTCCACTGTCCAGGGACTTCCTTCTCTCTCAGTTACGTTCCTTTATTCCACTGTCCAGGGACTTCCTTCTCTCTCAGTTACGTTCCGTTATTCCACTGTCCAGGGACTTCCTTCTCTCTCAGTTACGTTCCGTTATTCCACTGTCCAGGGACTTCCTTCTCTCTCAGTTACGTTCCGTTATTCCACTGTCCAGGGACTTCCTTCTCTCTCAGTTACGTTCCTTTATTCCACTGTCCAGGGACTTCCTTCTCTCTCAGTTACGTTCCGTTATTCCACTGTCCAGGGACTTCCTTCTCTCTCAGTTACGTTCCGTTATTCCACTGTCCATGGACTTCCTTCTCTCTCAGTTACGTTCCGTTATTCCACTGTCCAGGGACTTCCTTCTCTCTCAGTTACGTTCCGTTATTCCACTGTCCAGGGACTTCCTTCTCTCTCAGTTACGTTCCGTTATTCCACTGTCCAGGGACTTCCTTCTCTCTCAGTTACGTTCCGTTATTCCACTGTCCATGGACTTCCTTCTCTCTCAGTTACGTTCCGTTATTCCACTGTCCAGGGACTTCCTTCTCTCTCAGTTACGTTCCGTTATTCCACTGTCCAGGGACTTCCTTCTCTCTCAGTTACGTTCCCTTATTCCACTGTCCAGAGACTTCCTTCTCTCTCAGTTACGTTCCGTTATTCCACTGTCCATGGACTTCCTTCTCTCTCAGTTACGTTCCGTTATTCCACTGTCCATGGACTTCCTTCTCTCTCAGTTACGTTCCGTTATTCCACTGTCCAGGGACTTCCTTCTCTCTCAGTTACGTTCCGTTATTCCACTGTCCAGGGACTTCCTTCTCTCTCAGTTACGTTCCGTTATTCCACTGTCCATGGACTTCCTTCTCTCTCAGTTACGTTCCGTTATTCCACTGTCCAGGGACTTCCTTCTCTCTCAGTTACGTTCCGTTATTCCACTGTCCAGGGACTTCCTTCTGTCTCAGTTACGTTCCGTTATTCCACTGTCCAGGGACTTCCTTCTCTCTCAGTTACGTTCCGTTATTCCACTGTCCAGGGACTTCCTTCTCTCTCAGTTACGTTCCCTTATTCCACTGTCCAGAGACTTCCTTCTCTCTCAGTTACGTTCCGTTATTCCACTGTCCATGGACTTCCTTCTCTCTCAGTTACGTTCCGTTATTCCACTGTCCATGGACTTCCTTCTCTCTCAGTTACGTTCCGTTATTCCACTGTCCAGGGACTTCCTTCTCTCTCAGTTACGTTCCGTTATTCCACTGTCCAGGGACTTCCTTCTCTCTCAGTTACGTTCCGTTATTCCACTGTCCAGGGACTTCCTTCTCTCTCAGTTACGTTCCGTTATTCCACTGTCCAGGGACTTCCTTCTCTCTCAGTTACGTTCCGTTATTCCACTGTCCAGGGACTTCCTTCTCTCTCAGTTACGTTCCGTTATTCCACTGTCCAGGGACTTCCTTCTCTCTCAGTTACGTTCCGTTATTCCACTGTCCAGGGACTTCCTTCTCTCTCAGTTACGTTCCGTTATTCCACTGTCCAGGGACTTCCTTCTCTCTCAGTTACGTTCCGTTATTCCACTGTCCAGGGACTTCCTTCTCTCTCAGTTACGTTCCGTTATTCCACTGTCCAGGGACTTCCTTCTCTCTCAGTTACGTTCCTTTATTCCACTGTCCAGGGACTTCCTTCTCTCTCAGTTACGTTCCGTTATTCCACTGTCCAGGGACTTCCTTCTCTCTCAGTTACGTTCCGTTATTCCACTGTCCATGGACTTCCTTCTCTCTCAGTTACGTTCCGTTATTCCACTGTCCAGGGACTTCCTTCTCTCTCAGTTACGTTCCGTTATTCCACTGTCCAGGGACTTCCTTCTCTCTCAGTTACGTTCCGTTATTCCACTGTCCAGGGACTTCCTTCTCTCTCAGTTACGTTCACGTTGGACTTCCTTCTCTCTCAGTTACGTTCCGTTATTCCACTGTCCAGGGACTTCCTTCTCTCTCAGTTACGTTCCGTTATTCCACTGTCCAGGGACTTCCTTCTCTCTCAGTTACGTTCCGTTATTCCACTGTCCAGGGACTTCCTTCTCTCTCAGTTACGTTCCGTTATTCCACTGTCCAGGGACTTCCTTCTCTCTCAGTTACGTTCCGTTATTCCACTGTCCAGGGACTTCCTTCTCTCTCAGTTACGTTCCGTTATTCCACTGTCCAGGGACTTCCTTCTCTCTCAGTTACGTTCCGTTATTCCACTGTCCAGGGACTTCCTTCTCTCTCAGTTACGTTCCGTTATTCCACTGTCCAGGGACTTCCTTCTCTCTCAGTTACGTTCCGTTATTCCACTGTCCAGGGACTTCCTTCTCTCTCAGTTACGTTCCGTTATTCCACTGTCCAGGGACTTCCTTCTCTCTCAGTTACGTTCCGTTATTCCACTGTCCAGGGACTTCCTTCTCTCTCAGTTACGTTCCGTTATTCCACTGTCCATGGACTTCCTTCTCTCTCAGTTACGTTCCGTTATTCCACTGTCCATGGACTTCCTTCTCTCTCAGTTACGTTCCGTTATTCCACTGTCCAGGGACTTCCTTCTCTCTCAGTTACGTTCCGTTATTCCACTGTCCAGGGACTTCCTTCTCTCTCAGTTACGTTCCGTTATTCCACTGTCCAGGGACTTCCTTCTCTCTCAGTTACGTTCCGTTATTCCACTGTCCAGGGACTTCCTTCTCTCTCAGTTACGTTCCGTTATTCCACTGTCCAGGGACTTCCTTCTCTCTCAGTTACGTTCCGTTATTCCACTGTCCAGGGACTTCCTTCTCTCTCAGTTACGTTCCGTTATTCCACTGTCCAGGGACTTCCTTCTCTCTCAGTTACGTTCCGTTATTCCACTGTCCAGGGACTTCCTTCTCTCTCAGTTACGTTCCGTTATTCCACTGTCCAGGGACTTCCTTCTCTCTCAGTTACGTTCCGTTATTCCACTGTCCAGGGACTTCCTTCTCTCTCAGTTACGTTCCGTTATTCCACTGTCCAGGGACTTCCTTCTCTCTCAGTTACGTTCCGTTATTCCACTGTCCACTGGGACTTCCTTCTCTCTCAGTTACGTTCCGTTATTCCACTGTCCAGGGACTTCCTTCTCTCTCAGTTACGTTCCGTTATTCCACTGTCCAGGGACTTCCTTCTCTCTCAGTTACGTTCCGTTATTCTCACTGTCCAGGGACTTCCTTCTCTCTCAGTTACGTTCCGTTATTCCACTGTCCATGGACTTCCTTCTCTCTCAGTTACGTTCCGTTATTCCACTGTCCAGGGACTTCCTTCTCTCTCAGTTACGTTCCGTTATTCCACTGTCCAGGGACTTCCTTCTCTCTCAGTTACGTTCCGTTATTCCACTGTCCAGGGACTTCCTTCTCTCTCAGTTACGTTCCGTTATTCCACTGTCCACGTTCCGTTATTCCACTGTCCAGGGACTTCCTTCTCTCTCAGTTACGTTCCGTTATTCCACTGTCCAGGGACTTCCTTCTCTCTCAGTTACGTTCCGTTATTCCACTGTCCAGGGACTTCCTTCTCTCTCAGTTACGTTCCGTTATTCCACTGTCCAGGGACTTCCTTCTCTCTCAGTTACGTTCCGTTATTCCACTGTCCAGGGACTTCCTTCTCTCTCAGTTACGTTCCGTTATTCCACTGTCCAGGGACTTCCTTCTCTCTCAGTTACGTTCCGTTATTCCACTGTCCAGGGACTTCCTTCTCTCTCAGTTACGTTCCGTTATTCCACTGTCCAGGGACTTCCTTCTCTCTCAGTTACGTTCCGTTATTCCACTGTCCAGGGACTTCCTTCTCTCTCAGTTACGTTCCGTTATTCCACTGTCCAGGGACTTCCTTCTCTCTCAGTTACGTTCCGTTATTCCACTGTCCAGGGACTTCCTTCTCTCTCAGTTACGTTCCGTTATTCCACTGTCCAGGGACTTCCTTCTCTCTCAGTTACGTTCCGTTATTCCACTGTCCAGGGACTTCCTTCTCTCTCAGTTACGGACTGTCCTTCCTTCTCTCTCAGTTACGTTCCGTTATTCCACTGTCCAGGGACTTCCTTCTCTCTCAGTTACGTTCCGTTATTCCACTGTCCAGGGACTTCCTTCTCTCTCAGTTACGTTCCGTTATTCCACTGTCCAGGGACTTCCTTCTCTCTCAGTTACGTTCCGTTATTCTCTCAGTTACGTTCCGTTATTCCACTGTCCATGGACTTCCTTCTCTCTCAGTTACTTTCCGTTATTCCACTGTCCAGGGACTTCCTTCTCTCTCAGTTACGTTCCGTTATTCCACTGTCCAGGGACTTCCTTCTCTCTCAGTTACGTTCCGTTATTCCACTGTCCAGGGACTTCCTTCTCTCTCAGTTACGTTCCGTTATTCCACTGTCCAGGGACTTCCTTCTCTCTCAATTACGTTCCGTTATTCCACTGTCCAGGGACTTCCTTCTCTCTCAGTTACGTTCCGTTATTCCACTGTCCAGGGACTTCCTTCTCTCTCAGTTACGTTCCGTTATTCCACTGTCCAGGGACTTCCTTCTCTCTCAGTTACGTTCCGTTATTCCACTGTCCAGGGACTTCCTTCTCTCTCAGTTACGTTCCGTTATTCCACTGTCCAGGGACTTCCTTCTCTCTCAGTTACGTTCCGTTATTCCACTGTCCAGGGACTTCCTTCTCTCTCAGTTACGTTCCGTTATTCCACTGTCCAGGGACTTCTCAGTTACGTTCCGTTATTCCACTGTCCAGGGACTTCCTTCTCTCTCAGTTACGTTCCGTTATTCCACTGTCCAGGGACTTCCTTCTCTCTCAGTTACGTTCCGTTATTCCACTGTCCAGGGACTTCTTTCTCTCTCAGTTACGTTCCGTTATTCCACTGTCCAGGGACTTCCTTCTCTCTCAGTTACGTTCCGTTATTCCACTGTCCAGGGACTTCCTTCTCTCTCAGTTACGTTCCGTTATTCCACTGTCCAGGGACTTCCTTCTCTCTCAGTTACGTTCCGTTATTCCACTGTCCAGGGACTTCCTTCTCTCTCAGTTACGTTCCGTTATTCCACTGTCCAGGGACTTCCTTCTCTCTCAGTTACGTTCCGTTATTCCACTGTCCAGGGACTTCCTTCTCTCTCAGTTACGTTCCGTTATTCCACTGTCCAGGGACTTCCTTCTCTCTCAGTTACGTTCCGTTATTCCACTGTCCAGGGACTTCCTTCTCTCTCAGTTACGTTCCGTTATTCCACTGTCCAGGGACTTCCTTCTCTCTCAGTTACGTTCCGTTATTCCACTGTCCAGGGACTTCCTTATTTCTCAGTTACGTTCCGTTATTCCACTGTCCAGGGACTTCCTTCTCTCTCAGTTATGTTCCGTTATTCCACTGTCCAGGGACTTCCTTCTCTCTCAGTTACGTTCCGTTATTCCACTGTCCAGGGACTTCCTTCTCTCTCAGTTACGTTCCGTTATTCCACTGTCCATGGACTTCCTTCTCTCTCAGTTACGTTCCGTTATTCCACTGTCCATGGACTTCCTTCTCTCTCAGTTACGTTCCGTTATTCCACTGTCCATGGACTTCCTTCTCTCTCAGTTACGTTCCATTATTCCACTGTCCAGGGACTTCCTTCTCTCTCAGTTACGTTCCGTTATTCCACTGTCCATGGACTTCCTTCTCTCTCAGTTACGTTCCGTTATTCCACTGTCCAGGGACTTCCTTCTCTCTCAGTTACGTTCCGTTATTCCACTGTCCATGGACTTCCTTCTCTCTCAGTTACGTTCCGTTATTCCACTGTCCATGGACTTCCTTCTCTCTCAGTTACGTTCCGTTATTCCACTGTCCATGGACTTCCTTCTCTCTCTGTTACGTTCCGTTATTCCACTGTCCATGGACTTCCTTCTCTCTCTGTTACGTTCCGTTATTCCACTGTCCATGGACTTCCTTCTCTCTCTGTTACGTTCCGTTATTTCACTGTCCATGGACTTCCTTCTCTCTCAGTTACGTTCCGTTATTCCACTGTCCAGGGACTTCCTTCTCTCTCAGTTATTCTGGCGTCCATAATTTCCAACATAAAGATTAATGTAGATTTTTTAAGGCAACAATAACATACCTTCAAATATCTACAACAACATTATGAATATTATTAATAATAATATTATTATTAAACATAGATGACACTGGACTGTCAGGAAGTATTTCTTCAGCCTTAGTGTTGTCAGGACGTGGGTTGACCCTCTCCCTCTCACCTGGAGTTTACCTGGAGAGGGTTTCGGGGGTCATTGCCCCCGCAGCCCGGTCTGAGACCAGGCCTCATGGTAGATCAGGGTCTGATCAACCAGGTTGTTACTGCTGGCTGCACACAAGCTGACGTACGAACCACAGCCCGGTTGGTCAGGTATTGACTTTAGGTGCCTGTCCAGTGCCTTCTTGAAGACAGTCAGGGGTCTATTGGTAATCCCCCTTATGTATGCTGGGAGGCAGTTGAACAGTCTTGAGCCCCTGACACTTATTGTGTTGTCTCTCAGTGTACTCGTGGCGACCCTGCTTTTCATCGGGGGAATGTTGCATCTCCTGCCGAGTCTTTTGCTTTCATATGGAGTGATTTTCGTGTGTAGGTTTGGTACCAGTCCCTCCAGAACCTTCCAAGTGTATATTATCATGTATCTCTCTCGCCTGTGTTCCAGGGAATACAGATCAAGGACCTTTAACCGTTCCCAGTAGTTTAGGTGCCTTATCGCAATTATGTGTGCCGTGAAAGTTCTTTGTACATTCTCCAGGTCTGCAATGTCGCCAGTCTTGAAGGTGGCGTTAGTGTACAGCAGTATTCCAGCCTAGAGAGCACAAGCGATTTGAAGAGAATCATCATGGGCTTCACGTCCCTAGTTTTGAAGGTTCTCATTATCCATCCTATCATTGTATGGTTATAATTTGTGGTATACCCTGAAGCATTTTTAATTTCTTCAACTTTTCCATATCTGAGTAGTTGAAATTTCTCCTCGTCGAACTTCATATTACTTTGAGTGACCCATTCGAAGGTTTGGTTGATGTCCGCTTAGAGTCTCACAGTGTCTTCGATTGAGGTCACTGCCATGGTGATCCAGGTGTCGGAAATGAGGATGAGGAATAGAATGGGAGCGAGTACTGTGCCTTGTGGAACAGAGCTTTTCACCGTGACTGCCTGGGACTTTACTCTGTTTACTGTTACTCTGTGTTCTATTTGTCAGGAAGTTATTGATCCATCTACCAACTTTTCCAGTTATTCCTTTATCCCGCATTTTGTGCGCTATTACACCATGGTCACACTTATTGAAAGCTTTTGCAAAGTCTTTGTATACTACATCTGTATTTTGTTTATCCTCTACAGAATCCGGGACCTTGTCCTAGTGGTCCAGTAGCTGGGACAAGCAGGAGTGACCTGGTCTAAACCCGTGTTGCCCTGGGTTGTGTAACTGATGGGTATCTGAGCAGTTGGCTATCTTGCTTCTTAGAACCCTCTCAAAGAATTTTATGATATGGGATGTTAGTGTTATAGGTCTGTAGTTCTTTGCAATTGCTTTACTGCCACCTGTGTGGAGTGGGGCTATGTCTGTTGTTTTTTAGTTAACTGTGGGATGACCCCTGTGTCCATGCTCCCTCTCCATAGGATACTGAAGGCACGTGATAGGGACTTCTGGCAGTTCTTGATGAACATAGGCCTGGCACACAGTACATAGATATGTCATTAATTGCCTCTTCAAAGTCTTGTGGAGTTGCAATAATATCCGAGATTTTTGAGACGACCAAATTTTGGGTTCCGTTCATAAAGAATTAATTTGGATTGTCGACCCTTAGTGTGAGCAGCGGCTCACTGAACACTGAGTCATATTGAGACTTGAGCATCTCACTCAGGTTTTGTCTGTCATCTGTGTACGTCGCATCCCGCCTCAGCAGCGGCTCAGTACTGGATGCTGTGTTTTCCTTAGATTTGGCATAACAGAAGAAGTATTTTGTTTTTTTTTCTGTTTTCTTTTTGGCTTTTAGTTCTTCGTTTGATTCTTGTCTCCTATAAGATTCCTTCAGCTTAAGTGTATATCAGTGTATATACACTTGAGTAGTATGTATATCTGTCTATATACACTTGAGAGGTGTATATATCAGAATATACACTCTCCACCTCTCACTAATTCACAGGTGTGACAGCTTACAGGTGTGAACCAGATACACCTGTACGTCCCCCCTTTCCCTTCTCCCCTTCACCTTCTCCCTTTCCACTTCTCTCCTTCCCCTTCTCCCCTTCCCCTTCTCCCCTTCCACTTCTCCCCTTCCCCTTCTCCCCTTCCCCTCCTCCCCTTCCACTTCTCCCCTTCCCCTTCTCCCCTTCCCCTTCTCCCCTTCCCCTACTCCCCTTCCCCTTCTCCCCTTCCCCTTCTCCCCTTCCCCTTCTCCCCTTCCCCTTCTCCCCTTTCCCTCCTCCCCTTCCCCTTCTCCTCTTCCCCTTCTCCCCTTCCCCTTCTCCCTTTCCCCTTCTCCCCTTCCCCTCCTCCCCTTCCCCTTCTCCCCTTCCCCTTCTCCCCTTCCCCTCCTCCCCTTCCCCTCCTCCCCTTCCCCTTCTCCCCTTCCCCTCCTCCCCTTCCCCTCCTCCCCTTCCCCTTCTCCCCTTCCCCTCCTCCCCTTCCCCTCCTCCCCTTCCACTTCTCCCCTTCCCCTTCTCCCCTTCCTCTTCTCCCCTTCCCCTCTCCCCTTCCCCTTCCCTCTGTCATGTACTGGCGTGGGAGGAAGTATTTTTCTCTCCCAGTGTTATAAACAGGTATTGTAAACAGGTGTCTTGCAAACAAGTGTTGTAAACAGGTATTGCAAACAGGTGTGTTGCAAACAAGTGTAGCAAACAGGTATTGCAAACAGGTGTGTTGCAAACAAGTGTTGTAAACAGGTATTGCAAACAGGTGTATTGCAAACAAGTGTTGTAAACAGGTATTGCAAACAGGTGTGTTGCAAACAAGTGTAGCAAACAGGTATTGCAAACAGGTGTGTTGTAAACAAGTGTAGTAAACAGGTATTGTAAACAGGTGTATTGCAAACAAGTGTTGTAAACAGGTATTGAAAACAGGTGTATTGCAAACAAGTGTAGCAAACAGGTATTGCAAACAGGTGTGTTGCAAACAAGTGTAGCAAACAGGTATTGCAAACAGGTGTGTTGCAAACAAGTGTAGCAAACAGGTATTGCAAACAGGTGTGTTGCAAACAAGTGTTGTAAACAGGTATTGCAAACAGGTGTTGCAAACAAGTGTAGTAAACAGGTATTGCAAACAGGTGTGTTGCAAACAAGTGTAGTAAACAGGTATTGCAAACAGGTGTGTTGCAAACAAGTGTAGTAAACAGGTATTGCAAACAGGTGTGACGAGTCTTCCTCGTTCACTACACGTCTTCCTGACGTGGCCAACAACGTTAATTTCCACACATTCTCTATAGCAGACCATCATCTTCTTACGTCAGACGAACCGAGGTTACGACACGTTACGTTGCGTCACGTCGCGTTACGTACAACCCAGGTGCTCATAAATCCCTGAAACATAACTAGTATACAACTGTTATGGATTCCGTCACACACTGGATTATTCCTTCCTCATAAAGTTAGGTTAGACAAGTACACTGAAGGAGAATCTAGAATATAACTGTGCTATAACTCAGTATAGTATTACCTATAATGTTCCTACAGATGTTAATAATGAAAGTGAGTGTTGTGGGAATGTAATTACAAGCCTAAGTACGTCTATAATCCACTATGATAACATGACGGTAGATCTATAACTCACTGTGATAACATGACGGTAGATCTATAACTCACTGTGATAACATGACGGTAGATCTATAACTCACTATGATAACATGAAGGTAGATCTATAACTCACTGTGATAACATGACGGTAGATCTATAACTCACTATGATAACATGACGGTAGATCTATAACTCACTATGATAACATGAAGGTAGATCTATAACTCACTATGATAACATGACGGTAGATCTATAACTCACTATGATAACATGAAGGTAGATCTATAACTCACTATGATAACATGAAGGCAGATCTATAACTCACTATGATAACATGAAGGTAGATCTATAACTCACTATAATAACATGAAGGTAGATCTATAACTCACTATGATAACATGAAGGTAGATCTATAACTCACTGTGATAACATGAAGGTAGATCTATAACTCACTATGATAACATGAAGGTAGATCTATAACTCACTATGATAACATGAAGGTAGATCTATAACTCACTATGATAACATGAAGGTAGATCTATAACTCACTATGATAACATGAAGGTAGATCTATAACTCACTATAATAACATGAAGGTAGATCTATAACTCACTATGATAACATGAAGGTAGATCTATAACTCACTGTGATAACATGAAGGTAGATCTATAACTCACTATGATAACATGAAGGTAGATCTATAACTCACTGTGATAACATGAAGGTAGATCTATAACTCACTATAATAACATGACGGTAGATCTATAACTCACTGTGATAACATGAAGGTAGATCTATAACTCACTATAATAACATGACGGTAGATCTATAACTCACTATGATAACATGAAGGTAGATCTATAACTCACTGTGATAACATGAAGGTAGATCTATAACTCACTATGATAACATGACGGTAGATCTATAACTCACTATGATAACATGAAGGTAGATCTATAACTCACTGTGATAACATGAAGGTAGATCTATAACTCACTATGATAACATGAAGGTAGATCTATAACTCACTATGATAACATGAAGGTAGATCTATAACTCACTATGATAACATGAAGGTAGATCTATAACTCACTGTGATAACATGAAGGTAGATCTATAACTCACTGTGATAACATGACGGTAGATCTATAACTCACTGTGATAACATGAACATAGATAAGTATGTTAATGGAGCAACTTGCAATGTGAACACTGATGTTGTAGTGGGCAAGTACTGAGTGATGTTGTAGTGGGCAAGTACTGAGTGATGTTGTAGTGGGCAAGTACTGAGTGATGTTGTAGTGGGCAAGTACTGAGTGATGTTGTAGTGGGCAAGTACTGAGTGATGTTGTAGTGGGCAAGTACTGAGTGATGTTGTAGTGGGCAAGTACTGAGTGATGTTGTAGTGGGCAAGTACTGAGTGATGTTGTAGTGGGCAAGTACTGAGTGATGTTGTAGTGGGCAAGTACTGACTGATGTTGTAGTGGGCAAGTACTGAGTGATGTTGTAGTGGGCAAGTACTGACTGATGTTGTAGTGGGCAAGTACTGACTGATGTTGTAGTGGGCAAGTACTGAGTGATGTTGTAGTGGGCAAGTACTGAGTGATGTTGTAGTGGGCAAGTACTGAGTGATGTTGTAGTGGGCAAGTACTGAGTGATGTTGTAGTGGGCAAGTACTGAGTGATGTTGTAGTGGGCAAGTACTGAGTGATGTTGTAGTGGGCAAGTACTGAGTGATGTTGTAGTGGGCAAGTACTGAGTGATGTTGTAGTGGGCAAGTACTGACTGATGTTGTAGTGGGCAAGTACTGAGTGATGTTGTAGTGGGCAAGTACTGACTGATGTTGTAGTGGGCAAGTACTGACTGATGTTGTAGTGGGCAAGTACTGAGTGATGTTGTAGTGGGCAAGTACTGAGTGATGTTGTAGTGGGCAAGTACTGAGTGATGTTGTAGTGGGCAAGTACTGACTGATGTTGTAGTGGGCAAGTACTGAGTGATGTTGTAGTGGGCAAGTACTGACTGATGTTGTAGTGGGCAAGTACTGAGTGATGTTGTAGTGGGCAAGTACTGAGTGATGTTGTAGTGGGCAAGTACTGAGTGATGTTGTAGTGGGCAAGTACTGAGTGATGTTGTAGTGGGCAAGTACTGACTGATGTTGTAGTGGGCAAGTACTGACTGATGTTGTAGTGGGCAAGTACTGACTGATGTTGTAGTGGGCAAGTACTGACTGATGTTGTAGTGGGCAAGTACTGACTGATGTTGTAGTGGGCAAGTACTGAGTAATGTTGTAGTGGGCAAGTACTGAGTAATGTTGTAGTGGGCAAGTACTGAGTGATGTTGTAGTGGGCAAGTACTGAGTGATGTTGTAGTGGGCAAGTACTGAGTGATGTTGTAGTGGGCAAGTACTGACTGATGTTGTAGTGGGCAAGTACTGAGTAATGTTGTAGTGGGCAAGTACTGACTGATGTTGTAGTGGGCAAGTACTGAGTGATGTTGTAGTGGGCAAGTACTGAGTGATGTTGTAGTGGGCAAGTACTGACTGATGTTGTAGTGGGCAAGTACTGACTGATGTTGTAGTGGGCAAGTACTGAGTGATGTTGTAGTGGGCAAGTACTGAGTGATGTTGTAGTGGGCAAGTACTGAGTGATGTTGTAGTGGGCAAGTACTGAGTGATGTTGTAGTGGGCAAGTACTGAGTGATGTTGTAGTGGGCAAGTACTGACTGATGTTGTAGTGGGCAAGTACTGACTGATGTTGTAGTGGGCAAGTACTGACTGATGTTGTAGTGGGCAAGTACTGACTGATGTTGTAGTGGGCAAGTACTGACTGATGTTGTAGTGGGCAAGTACTGACTGATGTTGTAGTGGGCAAGTACTGAGTAATGTTGTAGTGGGCAAGTACTGAGTAATGTTGTAGTGGGCAAGTACTGAGTGATGTTGTAGTGGGCAAGTACTGAGTGATGTTGTAGTGGGCAAGTACTGAGTGATGTTGTAGTGGGCAAGTACTGACTGATGTTGTAGTGGGCAAGTACTGAGTAATGTTGTAGTGGGCAAGTACTGACTGATGTTGTAGTGGGCAAGTACTGAATGATGTTGTAGTGGGCAAGTACTGAGTAATGTTGTAGTGGGCAAGTACTGACTGATGTTGTAGTGGGCAAGTACTGAGTGATGTTGTAGTGGGCAAGTACTGAGTAATGTTGTAGTGGGCAAGTACTGACTGATGTTGTAGTGGGCAAGTACTGACTGATGTTGTAGTGGGCAAGTACTGAGTAATGTTGTAGTGGGCAAGTACTGAGTAATGTTGTAGTGGGCAAGTACTGACTGATGTTGTAGTGGGCAAGTACTGACTGATGTTGTAGTGGGCAAGTACTGAGTAATGTTGTAGTGGGCAAGTACTGACTGATGTTGTAGTGGGCAAGTACTGACTGATGTTGTAGTGGGCAAGTACTGAGTAATGTTGTAGTGGGCAAGTACTGAGTAATGTTGTAGTGGGCAAGTACTGACTGATGTTGTAGTGGGCAAGTACTGACTGATGTTGTAGTGGGCAAGTACTGAGTAATGTTGTAGTGGGCAAGTACTGAGTAATGTTGTAGTGGGCAAGTACTGACTGATGTTGTAGTGGGCAAGTACTGACTGATGTTGTAGTGGGCAAGTACTGAGTAATGTTGTAGTGGGCAAGTACTGAGTAATGTTGTAGTGGGCAAGTACTGACTGATGTTGTAGTGGGCAAGTACTGACTGATGTTGTAGTGGGCAAGTACTGAGTAATGTTGTAGTGGGCAAGTACTGAGTAATGTTGTAGTGGGCAAGTACTGACTGATGTTGTAGTGGGCAAGTACTGAGTAATGTTGTAGTGGGCAAGTACTGACTGATGTTGTAGTGGGCAAGTACTGACTGATGTTGTAGTGGGCAAGTACTGACTGATGTTGTAGTGGGCAAGTACTGACTGATGTTGTAGTGGGCAAGTACTGACTGATGTTGTAGTGGGCAAGTACTGACTGATGTTGTAGTGGGCAAGTACTGAGTAATGTTGTAGTGGGCAAGTACTGACTGATGTTGTAGTGGGCAAGTACTGACTGATGTTGTAGTGGGCAAGTACTGACTGATGTTGTAGTGGGCAAGTACTGACTGATGTTGTAGTGGGCAAGTACTGACTGATGTTGTAGTGGGCAAGTACTGACTGATGTTGTAGTGGGCAAGTACTGAGTGATGTTGTAGTGGGCAAGTACTGAGTAATGTTGTAGTGGGCAAGTACTGAGTAATGTTGTAGTGGGCAAGTACTGACTGATGTTGTAGTGGGCAAGTACTGAGTAATGTTGTAGTGGGCAAGTACTGACTGATGTTGTAGTGGGCAAGTACTGACTGATGTTGTAGTGGGCAAGTACTGACTGATGTTGTAGTGGGCAAGTACTGACTGATGTTGTAGTGGGCAAGTACTGAGTGATGTTGTAGTGGGCAAGTACTGAGTAATGTTGTAGTGGGCAAGTACTGAGTAATGTTGTAGTGGGCAAGTACTGAGTAATGTTGTAGTGGGCAAGTACTGACTGATGTTGTAGTGGGCAAGTACTGACTGATGTTGTAGTGGGCAAGTACTGACTGATGTTGTAGTGGGCAAGTACTGACTGATGTTGTAGTGGGCAAGTACTGACTGATGTTGTAGTGGGCAAGTACTGACTGATGTTGTAGTGGGCAAGTACTGAGTAATGTTGTAGTGGGCAAGTACTGAGTAATGTTGTAGTGGGCAAGTACTGACTGATGTTGTAGTGGGCAAGTACTGACTGATGTTGTAGTGGGCAAGTACTGAGTAATGTTGTAGTGGGCAAGTACTGAGTAATGTTGTAGTGGGCAAGTACTGACTGATGTTGTAGTGGGCAAGTACTGACTGATGTTGTAGTGGGCAAGTACTGAGTAATGTTGTAGTGGGCAAGTACTGAGTAATGTTGTAGTGGGCAAGTACTGACTGATGTTGTAGTGGGCAAGTACTGACTGATGTTGTAGTGGGCAAGTACTGAGTAATGTTGTAGTGGGCAAGTACTGAGTAATGTTGTAGTGGGCAAGTACTGACTGATGTTGTAGTGGGCAAGTACTGAGTAATGTTGTA
Source organism: Cherax quadricarinatus (assembly GCF_038502225.1). Classification (NCBI taxonomy): domain Eukaryota; kingdom Metazoa; phylum Arthropoda; class Malacostraca; order Decapoda; family Parastacidae; genus Cherax; species Cherax quadricarinatus. The sequence continues at coordinate 29,881 of NW_027196472.1, forward strand.
GTGGGCAAGTACTGACTGATGTTGTAGTGGGCAAGTACTGACTGATGTTGTAGTGGGCAAGTACTGACTGATGTTGTAGTGGGCAAGTACTGACTGATGTTGTAGTGGGCAAGTACTGACTGATGTTGTAGTGGGCAAGTACTGACTGATGTTGTAGTGGGCAAGTACTGAGTAATGTTGTAGTGGGCAAGTACTGACTGATGTTGTAGTGGGCAAGTACTGACTGATGTTGTAGTGGGCAAGTACTGACTGATGTTGTAGTGGGCAAGTACTGACTGATGTTGTAGTGGGCAAGTACTGACTGATGTTGTAGTGGGCAAGTACTGACTGATGTTGTAGTGGGCAAGTACTGAGTGATGTTGTAGTGGGCAAGTACTGAGTAATGTTGTAGTGGGCAAGTACTGAGTAATGTTGTAGTGGGCAAGTACTGACTGATGTTGTAGTGGGCAAGTACTGAGTAATGTTGTAGTGGGCAAGTACTGACTGATGTTGTAGTGGGCAAGTACTGACTGATGTTGTAGTGGGCAAGTACTGACTGATGTTGTAGTGGGCAAGTACTGACTGATGTTGTAGTGGGCAAGTACTGAGTGATGTTGTAGTGGGCAAGTACTGAGTAATGTTGTAGTGGGCAAGTACTGAGTAATGTTGTAGTGGGCAAGTACTGAGTAATGTTGTAGTGGGCAAGTACTGACTGATGTTGTAGTGGGCAAGTACTGACTGATGTTGTAGTGGGCAAGTACTGACTGATGTTGTAGTGGGCAAGTACTGACTGATGTTGTAGTGGGCAAGTACTGAGTGATGTTGTAGTGGGCAAGTACTGAGTAATGTTGTAGTGGGCAAGTACTGAGTAATGTTGTAGTGGGCAAGTACTGACTGATGTTGTAGTGGGCAAGTACTGAGTAATGTTGTAGTGGGCAAGTACTGACTGATGTTGTAGTGGGCAAGTACTGACTGATGTTGTAGTGGGCAAGTACTGACTGATGTTGTAGTGGGCAAGTACTGACTGATGTTGTAGTGGGCAAGTACTGAGTGATGTTGTAGTGGGCAAGTACTGAGTAATGTTGTAGTGGGCAAGTACTGAGTAATGTTGTAGTGGGCAAGTACTGACTGATGTTGTAGTGGGCAAGTACTGAGTGATGTTGTAGTGGGCAAGTACTGACTGATGTTGTAGTGGGCAAGTACTGACTGATGTTGTAGTGGGCAAGTACTGACTGATGTTGTAGTGGGCAAGTACTGAGTGATGTTGTAGTGGGCAAGTACTGAGTAATGTTGTAGTGGGCAAGTACTGAGTAATGTTGTAGTGGGCAAGTACTGACTGATGTTGTAGTGGGCAAGTACTGACTGATGTTGTAGTGGGCAAGTACTGACTGATGTTGTAGCGGGCAAGTACTGACTGATGTTGTAGTGGGCAAGTACTGACTGATGTTGTAGTGGGCAAGTACTGACTGATGTTGTAGTGGGCAAGTACTGACTGATGTTGTAGTGGGCAAGTACTGACTGATGTTGTAGTGGGCAAGTACTGACTGATGTTGTAGTGGGCAAGTACTGAGTAATGTTGTAGTGGGCAAGTACTGAGTAATGTTGTAGTGGGCAAGTACTGACTGATGTTGTAGTGGGCAAGTACTGACTGATGTTGTAGTGGGCAAGTACTGACTGATGTTGTAGCGGGCAAGTACTGACTGATGTTGTAGTGGGCAAGTACTGACTGATGTTGTAGTGGGCAAGTACTGACTGATGTTGTAGTGGGCAAGTACTGAGTAATGTTGTAGTGGGCAAGTACTGACTGATGTTGTAGTGGGCAAGTACTGACTGATGTTGTAGTGGGCAAGTACTGACTGATGTTGTAGTGGGCAAGTACTGACTGATGTTGTAGTGGGCAAGTACTGACTGATGTTGTAGTGGGCAAGTACTGAGTAATGTTGTAGTGGGCAAGTACTGACTGATGTTGTAGTGGGCAAGTACTGACTGATGTTGTAGTGGGCAAGTACTGACTGATGTTGTAGTGGGCAAGTACTGACTGATGTTGTAGTGGGCAAGTACTGACTGATGTTGTAGTGGGCAAGTACTGACTGATGTTGTAGTGGGCAAGTACTGAGTAATGTTGTAGTGGGCAAGTACTGAGTAATGTTGTAGTGGGCAAGTACTGACTGATGTTGTAGTGGGCAAGTACTGACTGATGTTGTAGTGGGCAAGTACTGACTGATGTTGTAGTGGGCAAGTACTGACTGATGTTGTAGTGGGCAAGTACTGACTGATGTTGTAGTGGGCAAGTACTGACTGATGTTGTAGTGGGCAAGTACTGAGTAATGTTGTAGTGGGCAAGTACTGACTGATGTTGTAGTGGGCAAGTACTGACTGATGTTGTAGTGGGCAAGTACTGAGTGATGTTGTAGTGGGCAAGTACTGACTGATGTTGTAGTGGGCAAGTACTGACTGATGTTGTAGTGGGCAAGTACTGAGTAATGTTGTAGTGGGCAAGTACTGACTGATGTTGTAGTGGGCAAGTACTGACTGATGTTGTAGTGGGCAAGTACTGACTGATGTTGTAGTGGGCAAGTACTGACTGATGTTGTAGTGGGCAAGTACTGAGTGATGTTGTAGTGGGCAAGTACTGACTGATGTTGTAGTGGGCAAGTACTGAGTGATGTTGTAGTGGGCAAGTACTGACTGATGTTGTAGTGGGCAAGTACTGACTGATGTTGTAGTGGGCAAGTACTGAGTGATGTTGTAGTGGGCAAGTACTGACTGATGTTGTAGTGGGCAAGTACTGAGTGATGTTGTAGTGGGCAAGTACTGACTGATGTTGTAGTGGGCAAGTACTGAGTGATGTTGTAGTGGGCAAGTACTGAGTGATGTTGTAGTGGGCAAGTACTGACTGATGTTGTAGTGGGCAAGTACTGACTGATGTTGTAGTGGGCAAGTACTGAGTGATGTTGTAGTGGGCAAGTACTGAGTGATGTTGTAGTGGGCAAGTACTGAGTAATGTTGTAGTGGGCAAGTACTGACTGATGTTGTAGTGGGCAAGTACTGAGTGATGTTGTAGTGGGCAAGTACTGAGTGATGTTGTAGTGGGCAAGTACTGACTGATGTTGTAGTGGGCAAGTACTGACTGATGTTGTAGTGGGCAAGTACTGACTGATGTTGTAGTGGGCAAGTACTGAGTGATGTTGTAGTGGGCAAGTACTGAGTGATGTTGTAGTGGGCAAGTACTGAGTAATGTTGTAGTGGGCAAGTACTGACTGATGTTGTAGTGGGCAAGTACTGAGTGATGTTGTAGTGGGCAAGTACTGAGTGATGTTGTAGTGGGCAAGTACTGAGTGATGTTGTAGTGGGCAAGTACTGACTGATGTTGTAGTGGGCAAGTACTGAGTGATGTTGTAGTGGGCAAGTACTGACTGATGTTGTAGTGGGCAAGTACTGAGTGATGTTGTAGTGGGCAAGTACTGACTGATGTTGTAGTGGGCAAGTACTGAGTGATGTTGTAGTGGGCAAGTACTGACTGATGTTGTAGTGGGCAAGTACTGACTGATGTTGTAGTGGGCAAGTACTGAGTGATGTTGTAGTGGGCAAGTACTGACTGATGTTGTAGTGGGCAAGTACTGAGTAATGTTGTAGTGGGCAAGTACTGAGTGATGTTGTAGTGGGCAAGTACTGAGTGATGTTGTAGTGGGCAAGTACTGACTGATGTTGTAGTGGGCAAGTACTGAGTGATGTTGTAGTGGGCAAGTACTGAGTGATGTTGTAGTGGGCAAGTACTGAGTGATGTTGTAGTGGGCAAGTACTGACTGATGTTGTAGTGGGCAAGTACTGAGTGATGTTGTAGTGGGCAAGTACTGACTGATGTTGTAGTGGGCAAGTACTGAGTAATGTTGTAGTGGGCAAGTACTGACTGATGTTGTAGTGGGCAAGTACTGAGTAATGTTGTAGTGGGCAAGTACTGACTGATGTTGTAGTGGGCAAGTACTGAGTAATGTTGTAGTGGGCAAGTACTGACTGATGTTGTAGTGGGCAAGTACTGACTGATGTTGTAGTGGGCAAGTACTGACTGATGTTGTAGTGGGCAAGTACTGACTGATGTTGTAGTGGGCAAGTACTGACTGATGTTGTAGTGGGCAAGTACTGAGTAATGTTGTAGTGGGCAAGTACTGACTGATGTTGTAGTGGGCAAGTACTGAGTGATGTTGTAGTGGGCAAGTACTGTATGTTGTAGGGCAAGTACTGACTGATGTTGTAGTGGGCAAGTACTGACTGATGTTGTAGGGCAAGTACTGAGTGATGTTGTAGTGGGCAAGTACTGACTGATGTTGTAGTGGGCAAGTACTGAGTGATGTTGTAGTGGGCAAGTACTGACTGATGTTGTAGTGGGCAAGTACTGAGTGATGTTGTAGTGGGCAAGTACTGAGTAATGTTGTAGTGGGCAAGTACTGACTGATGTTGTAGTGGGCAAGTACTGACTGATGTTGTAGTGGGCAAGTACTGACTGATGTTGTAGTGGGCAAGTACTGAGTAATGTTGTAGTGGGCAAGTACTGACTGATGTTGTAGTGTACTGAGTGATGTTGTAGTTGGCAAGTACTGACTGATGTTGTAGTTGGCAAGAACTGACTGATGTTGTAGTTGGCAAGTACTGACTGATGTTGTAGTTGGCAAGTACTGACTGATGTTGTAGTGGGCAAGTACTGAGTGATGTTGTAGTGGGCAAGTACTGACTGATGTTGTAGTTGGCAAGTACTGACTGATGTTGTAGTGGGCAAGTACTGACTGATGTTGTAGTTGGCAAGTACTGAGTGATGTTGTAGTGGGCAAGTACTGACTGATGTTGTAGTGGGCAAGTACTGAGTGATGTTGTAGTGGGCAAGTACTGACTGATGTTGTAGTGGGCAAGTACTGAGTGATGTTGTAGTGGGCAAGTACTGAGTAATGTTGTAGTGGGCAAGTACTGACTGATGTTGTAGTGGGCAAGTACTGAGTGATGTTGTAGTGGGCAAGTACTGAGTGATGTTGTAGTGGGCAAGTACTGAGTAATGTTGTAGTGGGCAAGTACTGACTGATGTTGTAGTGGGCAAGTACTGAGTGATGTTGTAGTGGGCAAGTACTGACTGATGTTGTAGTGGGCAAGTACTGAGTGATGTTGTAGTGGGCAAGTACTGACTGATGTTGTAGTGGGCAAGTACTGAGTAATGTTGTAGTGGGCAAGTACTGACTGATGTTGTAGTGGGCAAGTACTGAGATGTTGTAGTGGGCAAGTACTGACTGATGTTGTAGTGGGCAAGTACTGAGTGATGTTGTAGTGGGCAAGTACTGACTGATGTTGTAGTGGGCAAGTACTGAGTAATGTTGTAGTGGGCAAGTACTGACTGATGTTGTAGTGGGCAAGTACTGAGTGATGTTGTAGTGGGCAAGTACTGACTGATGTTGTAGTGGGCAAGTACTGACTGATGTTGTAGTGGGCAAGTACTGACTGATGTTGTAGTGGGCAAGTACTGAGTGATGTTGTAGTGGGCAAGTACTGACTGATGTTGTAGTGGGCAAGTACTGACTGATGTTGTAGTTGGCAAGTACTGACTGATGTTGTAGTGGGCAAGTACTGAGTGATGTTGTAGTGGGCAAGTACTGACTGATGTTGTAGTGGGCAAGTACTGACTGATGTTGTAGTGGGCAAGTACTGAGTGATGTTGTAGTGGGCAAGTACTGACTGATGTTGTAGTGGGCAAGTACTGAGTAATGTTGTAGTGGGCAAGTACTGACTGATGTTGTAGTGGGCAAGTACTGAGTAATGTTGTAGTGGGCAAGTACTGACTGATGTTGTAGGGCAAGTACTGACTGATGTTGTAGTGGGCAAGTACTGACTGATGTTGTAGTGGGCAAGTACTGACTGATGTTGTAGTGGGCAAGTACTGACTGATGTTGTAGTGGGCAAGTACTGACTGATGTTGTAGTGGGCAAGTACTGATGTTGTAGTGCAAGTACTGAGTCATGTTGTAGTGGGCAAGTACTGACTGATGTTGTAGTGGGCAAGTACTGAGTAATGTTGTAGTGGGCAAGTACTGAGTAATGTTGTAGTGGGCAAGTACTGACTGATGTTGTAGTGGGCAAGTACTGACTGATGTTGTAGTGGGCAAGTACTGACTGATGTTGTAGTGGGCAAGTACTGATTAATGTTGTAGTGGGCAAGTACTGACTGATGTTGTAGTGGGCAAGTACTGACTGATGTTGTAGTGGGCAAGTACTGACTGATGTTGTAGTGGGCAAGTACTGAGTGATGTTGTAGTGGGCAAGTACTGAGTGATGTTGTAGTGGGCAAGTACTGACTGATGTTGTAGTGGGCAAGTACTGAGTGATGTTGTAGTGGGCAAGTACTGACTGATGTTGTAGTGGGCAAGTACTGACTGATGTTGTAGTGGGCAAGTACTGAGTGATGTTGTAGTGGGCAAGTACTGACTGATGTTGTAGTGGGCAAGTACTGACTGATGTTGTAGTGGGCAAGTACTGAGTGATGTTGTAGTGGGCAAGTACTGACTGATGTTGTAGTGGGCAAGTACTGAGTGATGTTGTAGTGGGCAAGTACTGACTGAGTGATGTTGTAGTGGGCAAGTACTGACTGATGTTGTAGTGGGCAAGTACTGACTGATGTTGTAGTGGGCAAGTACTGACTGATGTTGTAGTGGGCAAGTACTGAGTGATGTTGTAGTGGGCAAGTACTGAGTAATGTTGTAGTGGGCAAGTACTGACTGATGTTGTAGTGGGCAAGTACTGACTGATGTTGTAGTGGGCAAGTACTGAGTAATGTTGTAGTGGGCAAGTACTGACTGATGTTGTAGTGGGCAAGTACTGAGTAATGTTGTAGTGGACAAGTACTGACTGATGTTGTAGTGGGCAAGTACTGAGTGATGTTGTAGTGGGCAAGTACTGAGTAATGTTGTAGTGGGCAAGTACTGACTGATGTTGTAGTGGGCAAGTACTGACTGATGTTGTAGTGGGCAAGTACTGAGTGATGTTGTAGTGGGCAAGTACTGAGAGTTGGTGGAGTGGGCACGTACTGACTGATGTTGTAGTGGGCAAGTACTGACTGATGTTGTAGTGGGCAAGTACTGAGTAATGTTGTAGTGGGCAAGTACTGAGTAATGTTGTAGTGGGCAAGTACTGACTGATGTTGTAGTGGGCAAGTACTGAGTAATGTGTAGTGGGCAAGTACTGAGTGATGTTGTAGTGGGCAAGTACTGACTGATGTTGTAGTGGGCAAGTACTGACTGATGCTGTAGTGGGCAAGTACTGACTGATGTTGTAGTGGGCAAGTACTGACTGATGTTGTAGTGGGCAAGTACTGAGTAATGTTGTAGTGGGCAAGTACTGAGTAATGTTGTAGTGGGCAAGTACTGACTGATGTTGTAGTGGGCAAGTACTGAGTGATGTTGTAGTGGGCAAGTACTGACTGATGTTGTAGTGGGCAAGTACTGACTGATGTTGTAGTGGGCAAGTACTGACTGATGTTGTAGTGGGCAAGTACTGACTGATGTTGTAGTGGGCAAGTACTGAGTAATGTTGTAGTGGGCAAGTACTGACTGATGTTGTAGTGGGCAAGTACTGAGTAATGTTGTAGTGGGCAAGTACTGACTGATGTTGTAGTGGGCAAGTACTGAGTGATGTTGTAGTGGGCAAGTACTGACTGATGTTGTAGTGGGCAAGTACTGAGTGATGTTGTAGTGGGCAAGTACTGACTGATGTTGTAGTGGGCAAGTACTGAGTGATGTTGTAGTGGGCAAGTACTGACTGATGTTGTAGTGGGCAAGTACTGACTGATGTTGTAGTTGGCAAGTACTGACTGATGTTGTAGTGGGCAAGTACTGACTGATGTTGTAGTGGGCAAGTACTGAGTGATGTTGTAGTGGGCAAGTACTGACTGATGTTGTAGTGGGCAAGTACTGAGTAATGTTGTAGTGGGCAAGTACTGACTGATGTTGTAGTGGGCAAGTACTGACTGATGTTGTAGTGGGCAAGTACTGACTGATGTTGTAGTGGGCAAGTACTGAGTGATGTTGTAGTGGGCAAGTACTGACTGATGTTGTAGTGGGCAAGTACTGAGTGATGTTGTAGTGGGCAAGTACTGACTGATGTTGTAGTGGGCAAGTACTGAGTGATGTTGTAGTGGGCAAGTACTGACTGATGTTGTAGTGGGCAAGTACTGAGTGATGTTGTAGTGGGCAAGTACTGACTGATGTTGTAGTGGGCAAGTACTGACTGATGTTGTAGTGGGCAAGTACTGACTGATGTTGTAGTGGGCAAGTACTGACTGATGTTGTAGTGGGCAAGTACTGAGATGTTGTAGTTGGCAAGTACTGACTGATGTTGTAGTTGGCAAGTACTGACTGATGTTGTAGTGGGCAAGTACTGAGTGATGTTGTAGTTGGCAAGTACTGACTGATGTTGTAGTGGGCAAGTACTGACTGATGTTGTAGTTGGCAAGTACTGACTGATGTTGTAGTGGGCAAGTACTGAGTGATGTTGTAGTGGGCAAGTACTGACTGATGTTGTAGTGGGCAAGTACTGACTGATGTTGTAGTGGGCAAGTACTGACTGATGTTGTAGTGGGCAAGTACTGACTGATGTTGTAGTGGGCAAGTACTGAGTAATGTTGTAGTGGGCAAGTACTGACTGATGTTGTAGTGGGCAAGTACTGACTGATGTTGTAGTGGGCAAGTACTGACTGATGTTGTAGTGGGCAAGTACTGAGTGATGTTGTAGTGGGCAAGTACTGACTGATGTTGTAGTGGGCAAGTACTGACTGATGTTGTAGTGGGCAAGTACTGACTGATGTTGTAGTGGGCAAGTACTGACTGATGTTGTAGTGGGCAAGTACTGACTGATGTTGTAGTGGGCAAGTACTGACTGATGTTGTAGTGGGCAAGTACTGACTGATGTTGTAGTGGGCAAGTACTGACTGATGTTGTAGTGGGCAAGTACTGAGTGATGTTGTAGTGGGCAAGTACTACTGGGCAAGTACTGATGTTGTAGTGGGCAAGTACTGACTGATGTTGTAGTGGGCAAGTACTGAGTGATGTTGTAGTGGGCAAGTACTGACTGATGTTGTAGTGGGCAAGTACTGAGTAATGTTGTAGTGGGCAAGTACTGACTGATGTTGTAGTGGGCAAGTACTGAGTGATGTTGTAGTGGGCAAGTACTGACTGATGTTGTAGTGGGCAAGTACTGAGTGATGTTGTAGTGGGCAAGTACTGACTGATGTTGTAGTGGGCAAGTACTGACTGATGTTGTAGTGGGCAAGTACTGACTGATGTTGTAGTGGGCAAGTACTGAGTGATGTTGTAGTGGGCAAGTACTGACTGATGTTGTAGTGGGCAAGTACTGAGTGATGTTGTAGTGGGCAAGTACTGACTGATGTTGTAGTGGGCAAGTACTGACTGATGTTGTAGTGGGCAAGTACTGAGTGATGTTGTAGTGGGCAAGTACTGACTGATGTTGTAGTGGGCAAGTACTGAGTAATGTTGTAGTGGGCAAGTACTGACTGATGTTGTAGTGGGCAAGTACTGACTGATGTTGTAGTGGGCAAGTACTGACTGATGTTGTAGTGGGCAAGTACTGAGTGATGTTGTAGTGGGCAAGTACTGACTGATGTTGTAGTGGGCAAGTACTGAGTGATGTTGTAGTGGGCAAGTACTGACTGATGTTGTAGTGGGCAAGTACTGAGTGATGTTGTAGTGGGCAAGTACTGACTGATGTTGTAGTGGGCAAGTACTGACTGATGTTGTAGTGGGCAAGTACTGACTGATGTTGTAGTGGGCAAGTACTGACTGATGTTGTAGTGGGCAAGTACTGACTGATGTTGTAGTGGGCAAGTACTGACTGATGTTGTAGTGGGCAAGTACTGAGTGATGTTGTAGTGGGCAAGTACTGACTGATGTTGTAGTGGGCAAGTACTGACTGATGTTGTAGTGGGCAAGTACTGACTGATGTTGTAGTGGGCAAGTACTGACTGATGTTGTAGTGGGCAAGTACTGACTGATGTTGTAGTGGGCAAGTACTGACTGATGTTGTAGTGGGCAAGTACTGACTGATGTTGTAGTGGGCAAGTACTGACTGATGTTGTAGTGGGCAAGTACTGACTGATGTTGTAGTGGGCAAGTACTGACTGATGTTGTAGTGGGCAAGTACTGACTGATGTTGTAGTGGGCAAGTACTGACTGATGTTGTAGTGGGCAAGTACTGACTGATGTTGTAGTGGGCAAGTACTGACTGATGTTGTAGTGGGCAAGTACTGACTGATGTTGTAGTGGGCAAGTACTGACTGATGTTGTAGTGGGCAAGTACTGAGTGATGTTGTAGTGGGCAAGTACTGACTGATGTTGTAGTGGGCAAGTACTGAGTGATGTTGTAGTGGGCAAGTACTGACTGATGTTGTAGTGGGCAAGTACTGAGTGATGTTGTAGTGGGCAAGTACTGACTGATGTTGTAGTGGGCAAGTACTGAGTAATGTTGTAGTGGGCAAGTACTGACTGATGTTGTAGTGGGCAAGTACTGAGTGATGTTGTAGTGGGCAAGTACTGACTGATGTTGCAGTGGGCAAGTACTGAGTGATGTTGTAGTGGGCAAGTACTGGGCAAGACTGATGTTGTAGTGGGCAAGTACTGAGTGATGTTGTAGTGGGCAAGTACTGACTGATGTTGTAGTGGGCAAGTACTGAGTGATGTTGTAGTGGGCAAGTACTGACTGATGTTGTAGTGGGCAAGTACTGAGTGATGTTGTAGTGGGCAAGTACTGACTGATGTTGTAGTGGGCAAGTACTGAGTGATGTTGTAGTGGGCAAGTACTGACTGATGTTGTAGTGGGCAAGTACTGACTGATGTTGTAGTGGGCAAGTACTGAGTGATGTTGTAGTGGGCAAGTACTGACTGATGTTGTAGTGGGCAAGTACTGAGTGATGTTGTAGTGGGCAAGTACTGACTGATGTTGTAGTGGGCAAGTACTGACTGATGTTGTAGTGGGCAAGTACTGAGTAATGTTGTAGTGGGCAAGTACTGACTGATGTTGTAGTGGGCAAGTACTGAGTGATGTTGTAGTGGGCAAGTACTGACTGATGTTGTAGTTGGCAAGTACTGACTGATGTTGTAGTTGGCAAGTACTGACTGATGTTGTAGTGGGCAAGTACTGAGTGATGTTGTAGTTGGCAAGTACTGACTGATGTTGTAGTGGGCAAGTACTGACTGATGTTGTAGTTGGCAAGTACTGACTGATGTTGTAGTGGGCAAGTACTGACTGATGTTGTAGTGGGCAAGTACTGACTGATGTTGTAGTTGGCAAGTACTGAGTGATGTTGTAGTGGGCAAGTACTGACTGATGTTGTAGTGGGCAAGTACTGAGTGATGTTGTAGTGGGCAAGTACTGACTGATGTTGTAGTGGGCAAGTACTGAGTAATGTTGTAGTGGGCAAGTACTGACTGATGTTGTAGTGGGCAAGTACTGAGTGATGTTGTAGTGGGCAAGTACTGACTGATGTTGTAGTTGGCAAGTACTGACTGATGTTGTAGTTGGCAAGTACTGACTGATGTTGTAGTTGGCAAGTACTGAGTGATGTTGTAGTGGGCAAGTACTGACTGATGTTGTAGTGGGCAAGTACTGAGTGATGTTGTAGTGGGCAAGTACTGACTGATGTTGTAGTGGGCAAGTACTGACTGATGTTGTAGTGGGCAAGTACTGACTGATGTTGTAGTGGGCAAGTACTGACTGATGTTGTAGTGGGCAAGTACTGACTGATGTTGTAGTGGGCAAGTACTGACTGATGTTGTAGTGGGCAAGTACTGAGTGATGTTGTAGTGGGCAAGTACTGAGTGATGTTGTAGTGGGCAAGTACTGACTGATGTTGTAGAGGGCAAGTACTGACTGATGTTGTAGTACTGAGTAATGTTGTAGTGGGCAAGTACTGACTGATGTTGTAGTGGGCAAGTACTGAGTGATGTTGTAGTGGGCAAGTACTGACTGATGTTGTAGTGGGCAAGTACTGAGTGATGTTGTAGTGGGCAAGTACTGACTGATGTTGTAGTGGGCAAGTACTGAGTGATGTTGTAGTGGGCAAGTACTGACTGATGTTGTAGTGGGCAAGTACTGACTGATGTTGTAGTGGGCAAGTACTGACTGATGTTGTAGTGGGCAAGTACTGAGTGATGTTGTAGTGGGCAAGTACTGAGTAATGTTGTAGTGGGCAAGTACTGACTGATGTTGTAGTGGGCAAGTACTGAGTGATGTTGTAGTGGGCAAGTACTGACTGATGTTGTAGTGGGCAAGTACTGAGTGATGTTGTAGTGGGCAAGTACTGACTGATGTTGTAGTGGGCAAGTACTGAGTAATGTTGTAGTGGGCAAGTACTGACTGATGTTGTAGTGGGCAAGTACTGAGTAATGTTGTAGTGGGCAAGTACTGACTGATGTTGTAGTGGGCAAGTACTGAGTGATGTTGTAGTGGGCAAGTACTGACTGATGTTGTAGTGGGCAAGTACTGAGTGATGTTGTAGTGGGCAAGTACTGACTGATGTTGTAGTGGGCAAGTACTGACTGATGTTGTAGTGGGCAAGTACTGAGTGATGTTGTAGTGGGCAAGTACTGACTGATGTTGTAGTGGGCAAGTACTGAGTGATGTTGTAGTGGGCAAGTACTGACTGATGTTGTAGTGGGCAAGTACTGAGTGATGTTGTAGTGGGCAAGTACTGACTGATGTTGTAGTGGGCAAGTACTGACTGATGTTGTAGTGGGCAAGTACTGAGTAATGTTGTAGTGGGCAAGTACGTACTGACTGATGTTGTAGTTGGCAAGTACTGAGTGATGTTGTAGTGGGCAAGTACTGACTGATGTTGTAGTGGGCAAGTACTGAGTGATGTTGTAGTGGGCAAGTACTGACTGATGTTGTAGTGGGCAAGTACTGAGTGATGTTGTAGTGGGCAAGGACTGAGTAATGTTTGACTGATGTTGTAGTGGGCAAGTACTGAGTGATGTTGTAGTGGGCAAGTACTGACTGATGTTGTAGTGGGCAAGTACTGAGTGATGTTGTAGTGGGCAAGTACTGACTGATGTTGTAGTGGGCAAGTACTGACTGATGTTGTAGTGGGCAAGTACTGAGTGATGTTGTAGTGGGCAAGTACTGACTGATGTTGTAGTGGGCAAGTACTGAGTGATGTTGTAGTGGGCAAGTACTGACTGATGTTGTAGTGGGCAAGTACTGTAGTGTGGGCAAGTACTGAGTGATGTTGTAGTGGGCAAGTACTGACTGATGTTGTAGTGGGCAAGTACTGAGTGATGTTGTAGTGGGCAAGTACTGAGTGATGTTGTAGTGGGCAAGTACTGGGCAAGTACTGAGTGATGTTGTAGTGGGCAAGTACTGACTGATGTTGTAGTGGGCAAGTACTGAGTGATGTTGTAGTGGGCAAGTACTGACTGATGTTGTAGTGGGCAAGTACTGAGTGATGTTGTAGTGGGCAAGTACTGACTGATGTTGTAGTGGGCAAGTACTGAGTGATGTTGTAGTGGGCAAGTACTGACTGATGTTGTAGTGGGCAAGTACTGACTGATGTTGTAGTGGGCAAGTACTGACTGATGTTGTAGTGGGCAAGTACTGACTGATGTTGTAGTGGGCAAGTACTGAGTAATGTTGTAGTGGGCAAGTACTGACTGATGTTGTAGTGGGCAAGTACTGAGTGATGTTGTAGTGGGCAAGTACTGACTGATGTTGTAGTGGGCAAGTACTGGGCAAGTACTGACTGATGTTGTAGTGGGCAAGTAGTGGGCAAGTACTGACTGATGTTGTAGTGGGCAAGTACTGACTGATGTTGTAGTGGGCAAGTACTGAGTGATGTTGTAGTGGGCAAGTACTGACTGATGTTGTAGTGGGCAAGTACTGACTGATGTTGTAGTGGGCAAGTACTGACTGATGTTGTAGTGGGCAAGTACTGACTGATGTTGTAGTGGGCAAGTACTGAGTGATGTTGTAGTGGGCAAGTACTGACTGATGTTGTAGTGGGCAAGTACTGAGTGATGTTGTAGTGGGCAAGTACTGACTGATGTTGTAGTGGGCAAGTACTGAGTGATGTTGTAGTGGGCAAGTACTGACTGATGTTGTAGTGGGCAAGTACTGAGTGATGTTGTAGTGGGCAAGTACTGACTGATGTTGTAGTGGGCAAGTACTGACTGATGTTGTAGTGGGCAAGTACTGACTGATGTTGTAGTGGGCAAGTACTGAGTGATGTTGTAGTGGGCAAGTACTGACTGATGTTGTAGTGGGCAAGTACTGACTGATGTTGTAGTGGGCAAGTACTGACTGATGTTGTAGTTGGCAAGTACTGACTGATGTTGTAGTGGGCAAGTACTGAGTGATGTTGTAGTTGGCAAGTACTGACTGATGTTGTAGTGGGCAAGTACTGACTGATGTTGTAGTTGGCAAGTACTGACTGATGTTGTAGTGGGCAAGTACTGACTGATGTTGTAGTTGGCAAGTACTGAGTGATGTTGTAGTGGGCAAGTACTGACTGATGTTGTAGTGGGCAAGTACTGACTGATGTTGTAGTGGGCAAGTACTGACTGATGTTGTAGTGGGCAAGTACTGAGTGATGTTGTAGTGGGCAAGTACTGACTGATGTTGTAGTGGGCAAGTACTGAGTGATGTTGTAGTGGGCAAGTACTGACTGATGTTGTAGTGGGCAAGTACTGAGTAATGTTGTAGTGGGCAAGTACTGACTGATGTTGTAGTGGGCAAGTACTGAGTGATGTTGTAGTGGGCAAGTACTGACTGATGTTGTAGTTGGCAAGTACTGACTGATGTTGTAGTTGGCAAGTACTGACTGATGTTGTAGTTGGCAAGTACTGACTGATGTTGTAGTTGGCAAGTACTGACTGATGTTGTAGTGGGCAAGTACTGACTGATGTTGTAGTGGGCAAGTACTGAGTGATGTTGTAGTGGGCAAGTACTGACTGATGTTGTAGTGGGCAAGTACTGAGTGATGTTGTAGTGGGCAAGTACTGACTGATGTTGTAGTGGGCAAGTACTGAGTAATGTTGTAGTGGGCAAGTACTGACTGATGTTGTAGTGGGCAAGTACTGAGTGATGTTGTAGTGGGCAAGTACTGACTGATGTTGTAGTGGGCAAGTACTGAGTAATGTTGTAGTGGGCAAGTACTGACTGATGTTGTAGTGGGCAAGTACTGACTGATGTTGTAGTGGGCAAGTACTGACTGATGTTGTAGTGGGCAAGTACTGAGTGATGTTGTAGTGGGCAAGTACTGACTGATGTTGTAGTGGGCAAGTACTGACTGATGTTGTAGTGGGCAAGTACTGAGTGATGTTGTAGTGGGCAAGTACTGACTGATGTTGTAGTGGGCAAGTACTGAGTGATGTTGTAGTGGGCAAGTACTGACTGATGTTGTAGTGGGCAAGTACTGAGTGATGTTGTAGTGGGCAAGTACTGACTGATGTTGTAGTGGGCAAGTACTGAGTAATGTTGTAGTGGGCAAGTACTGACTGATGTTGTAGTGGGCAAGTACTGAGTGATGTTGTAGTGGGCAAGTACTGACTGATGTTGTAGTTGGCAAGTACTGACTGATGTTGTAGTTGGCAAGTACTGACTGATGTTGTAGTGGGCAAGTACTGAGTGATGTTGTAGTGGGCAAGTACTGACTGATGTTGTAGTGGGCAAGTACTGACTGATGTTGTAGTGGGCAAGTACTGACTGATGTTGTAGTGGGCAAGTACTGAGTGATGTTGTAGTGGGCAAGTACTGACTGATGTTGTAGTGGGCAAGTACTGACTGATGTTGTAGTGGGCAAGTACTGACTGATGTTGTAGTGGGCAAGTACTGAGTAATGTTGTAGTGGGCAAGTACTGACTGATGTTGTAGTGGGCAAGTACTGAGTATGTTGTAGTGGGCAAGTACTGACTGATGTTGTAGTGGGCAAGTACTGACTGATGTTGTAGTGGGCAAGTACTGAGTGATGTTGTAGTGGGCAAGTACTGACTGATGTTGTAGTTGGCAAGTACTGACTGATGTTGTAGTTGGCAAGTACTGACTGATGTTGTAGTTGGCAAGTACTGACTGATGTTGTAGTGGGCAAGTACTGAGTGATGTTGTAGTTGGCAAGTACTGACTGATGTTGTAGTGGGCAAGTACTGACTGATGTTGTAGTGGGCAAGTACTGAGTAATGTTGTAGTGGGCAAGTACTGAGTGATGTTGTAGTGGGCAAGTACTGAGTGATGTTGTAGTGGGCAAGTACTGACTGATGTTGTAGTGGGCAAGTACTGACTGATGTTGTAGTGGGCAAGTACTGACTGATGTTGTAGTGGGCAAGTACTGACTGATGTTGTAGTGGGCAAGTACTGAGTGATGTTGTAGTGGGCAAGTACTGACTGATGTTGTAGTGGGCAAGTACTGAGTAATGTTGTAGTGGGCAAGTACTGACTGATGTTGTAGTGGGCAAGTACTGACTGATGTTGTAGTGGGCAAGTACTGACTGATGTTGTAGTGGGCAAGTACTGACTGATGTTGTAGTGGGCAAGTACTGACTGATGTTGTAGTGGGCAAGTACTGACTGATGTTGTAGTGGGCAAGTACTGACTGATGTTGTAGTGGGCAAGTACTGACTGATGTTGTAGTGGGCAAGTACTGACTGATGTTGTAGTGGGCAAGTACTGACTGATGTTGTAGTGGGCAAGTACTGACTGATGTTGTAGTGGGCAAGTACTGACTGATGTTGTAGTGGGCAAGTACTGACTGATGTTGTAGTGGGCAAGTACTGACTGATGTTGTAGTGGGCAAGTACTGACTGATGTTGTAGTGGGCAAGTACTGAGTGATGTTGTAGTGGGCAAGTACTGACTGATGTTGTAGTGGGCAAGTACTGAGTAATGTTGTAGTGGGCAAGTACTGACTGATGTTGTAGTGGGCAAGTACTGACTGATGTTGTAGTGGGCAAGTACTGACTGATGTTGTAGTGGGCAAGTACTGACTGATGTTGTAGTGGGCAAGTACTGACTGATGTTGTAGTGGGCAAGTACTGAGTAATGTTGTAGTGGGCAAGTACTGACTGATGTTGTAGTGGGCAAGTACTGGGTGATGTTGTAGTGGGCAAGTACTGACTGATGTTGTAGTGGGCAAGTACTGAGTGATGTTGTAGTGGGCAAGTACTGACTGATGTTGTAGTGGGCAAGTACTGACTGATGTTGTAGTGGGCAAGTACTGAGTGATGTTGTAGTGGGCAAGTACTGACTGATGTTGTAGTGGGCAAGTACTGACTGATGTTGTAGTGGGCAAGTACTGACTGATGTTGTAGTGGGCAAGTACTGACTGATGTTGTAGTGGGCAAGTACTGACTGATGTTGTAGTGGGCAAGTACTGACTGATGTTGTAGTGGGCAAGTACTGACTGATGTTGTAGTGGGCAAGTACTGACTGATGTGTTAGTTCGAAAGTACTGACTGATGTTGTAGTGGGCAAGTACTGAGTGATGTTGTAGTGGGCAAGTACTGACTGATGTTGTAGTGGGCAAGTACTGACTGATGTTGTAGTGGGCAAGTACTGACTGATGTTGTAGTGGGCAAGTACTGACTGATGTTGTAGTGGGCAAGTACTGACTGATGTTGTAGTGGGCAAGTACTGACTGATGTTGTAGTGGGCAAGTACTGACTGATGTTGTAGTGGGCAAGTACTGACTGATGTTGTAGTGGGCAAGTACTGACTGATGTTGTAGTGGGCAAGTACTGAGTAATGTTGTAGTGGGCAAGTACTGACTGATGTTGTAGTGGGCAAGTACTGAGTGATGTTGTAGTGGGCAAGTACTGAGTGATGTTGTAGTGGGCAAGTACTGAGTAATGTTGTAGTGGGCAAGTACTGACTGATGTTGTAGTGGGCAAGTACTGAGTGATGTTGTAGTGGGCAAGTACTGAGTGATGTTGTAGTGGGCAAGTACTGAGTGATGTTGTAGTGGGCAAGTACTGACTGATGTTGTAGTGGGCAAGTACTGAGTAATGTTGTAGTGGGCAAGTACTGACTGATGTTGTAGTGGGCAAGTACTGACTGATGTTGTAGTGGGCAAGTACTGAGTGATGTTGTAGTGGGCAAGTACTGAGTGATGTTGTAGTGGGCAAGTACTGACTGATGTTGTAGTGGGCAAGTACTGACTGATGTTGTAGTGGGCAAGTACTGTATGTTGTAGTGGGCAAGTACTGACTGATGTTGTAGTGGGCAAGTACTGACTGATGTTGTAGTGGGCAAGTACTGACTGATGTTGTAGTGGGCAAGTACTGACTGATGTTGTAGTGGGCAAGTACTGACTGATGTTGTAGTGGGCAAGTACTGAGTAATGTTGTAGTGGGCAAGTACTGACTGATGTTGTAGTGGGCAAGTACTGAGTAATGTTGTAGTGGGCAAGTACTGACTGATGTTGTAGTGGGCAAGTACTGAGTAATGTTGTAGTGGGCAAGTACTGACTGTTGTTGTAGTATGCAAGTACTGAGTAATGTTGTAGTGGGCAAGTACTGAGTAATGTTGTAGTGGGCAAGTAATGACTGATGTTGTAGTGGGCAAGTACTGACTGATGTTGTAGTGGGCAAGTACTGAGTAATGTTGTAGTGGGCAAGTACTGAGTAATGTTGTAGTGGGCAAGTACTGACTGATGTTGTAGTGGGCAAGTACTGAGTGATGTTGTAGTGGGCAAGTACTGACTGATGTTGTAGTGGGCAAGTACTGAGTGATGTTGTAGTGGGCAAGTACTGACTGATGTTGTAGTGGGCAAGTACTGAGTGATGTTGTAGTGGGCAAGTGTAGTGGGCAAGTACTGACTGATGTTGTAGTGGGCAAGTACTGACTGATGTTGTAGTGGGCAAGTACTGAGTGATGTTGTAGTGGGCAAGTACTGACTGATGTTGTAGTGGGCAAGTACTGAGTAATGTTGTAGTGGGCAAGTACTGACTGATGTTGTAGTGGGCAAGTACTGACTGATGTTGTAGTGGGCAAGTACTGACTGATGTTGTAGTGGGCAAGTACTGACTGATGTTGTAGTGGGCAAGTACTGACTGATGTTGTAGTGGGCAAGTACTGAGTGATGTTGTAGTGGGCAAGTACTGACTGATGTTGTAGTGGGCAAGTACTGAGTGATGTTGTAGTGGGCAAGTACTGACTGATGTTGTAGTGGGCAAGTACTGAGTGATGTTGTAGTGGGCAAGTACTGACTGATGTTGTAGTGGGCAAGTACTGACTGATGTTGTAGTGGGCAAGTACTGACTGATGTTGTAGTGGGCAAGTACTGACTGATGTTGTAGTGGGCAAGTACTGACTGATGTTGTAGTGGGCAAGTACTGACTGATGTTGTAGTGGGCAAGTACTGAGTGATGTTGTAGTGGGCAAGTACTGAGTAATGTTGTAGTGGGCAAGTACTGACTGATGTTGTAGTGGGCAAGTACTGACTGATGTTGTAGTGGGCAAGTACTGACTGATGTTGTAGTGGGCAAGTACTGACTGATGTTGTAGTGGGCAAGTACTGACTGATGTTGTAGTGGGCAAGTACTGAGTGATGTTGTAGTGGGCAAGTACTGACTGATGTTGTAGTGGGCAAGTACTGAGTAATGTTGTAGTGGGCAAGTACTGACTGATGTTGTAGTGGGCAAGTACTGAGTGATGTTGTAGTGGGCAAGTACTGACTGATGTTGTAGTGGGCAAGTACTGAGTAATGTTGTAGTGGGCAAGTACTGACTGATGTTGTAGTGGGCAAGTACTGACTGATGTTGTAGTGGGCAAGTACTGACTGATGTTGTAGTGGGCAAGTACTGACTGATGTTGTAGTGGGCAAGTACTGACTGATGTTGTAGTGGGCAAGTACTGACTGATGTTGTAGTGAGCAAGTACTGAGTAATGTTGTAGTGGGCAAGTACTGACTGATGTTGTAGTGGGCAAGTACTGAGTAATGTTGTAGTGGGCAAGTACTGAGTAATGTTGTAGTGGGCAAGTACTGAGTAATGTTGTAGTGGGCAAGTACTGACTGATGTTGTAGTGGGCAAGTACTGACTGATGTTGTAGTGGGCAAGTACTGACTGATGTTGTAGTGGGCAAGTACTGAGTAATGTTGTAGTGGGCAAGTACTGACTGATGTTGTAGTGGGCAAGTACTGACTGATGTTGTAGTGGGCAAGTACTGACTGATGTTGTAGTGGGCAAGTACTGACTGATGTTGTAGTGGGCAAGTACTGACTGATGTTGTTGTAGCCAGGCTACTACAACACCTCCACACTCCCTCCACCCAGACAGCAGTCACACTTGCACATGTGACATGTACACCTGTTGCTGTGACTACACACGTGTCCGTGTGTCTACATTACTTCCTTCACTCACCATATATATATATATATATATATATATATATATATATATATATATATATATATATATATATATATATATATATATATATATATATATATATATATATATATATATATATATATATATTCTGCTCTCTCTCCCTCTCTCCCTGGTTCAATATTAGTATCTCCGCATAATTTTTGACGTAAAGCCAATGAGAGTTATGAAGAGGAAGAGAGAGAGAGAGAGAGAGAGAGAGAGAGAGCAGTGACTACCTTCATGGTAGATCTCTAAGTGTAGTTCTCAATGGAACGGAATCAGCAAGACATCCTATTGGGGCAAGTGTTCCACAAGGAAGCGTGCTGGGTCCTCTGTTATGGAATGTCTACTTCAACGACCTTCTTCATCTCATCCCAGAATCACATGCATATGCAGACGACTGTACACTGACATTCACTTATCCAAGAGAGGAAATGTAATAAAGTTGGTAGAATTACCGACAATATGTAAAGTAAAAGGACACAAGTGCAACTAATGTGACATTTTATTGTGGCAACGTTTCGCTCTCCAGGAGCTTTATCAAGCCATTACAATCAAAGACTGCAAGAAAAGAGCTCTTCAGATCATAAATTCTCCTCGCACCAACACCACTCCCAACAAAGTTATAATTCTTCCCAACAGTCAGGTTGCACTGAACGTCTCAAAAGTACTTTCACAAGCTAACACCAGAGTCGCCATCGCTTCTAGCACTTCAATAAAGGATATAACCAGGACAAAACCCAAGCACCACGAACCAGTCAATGCAGGAGTTTACACTATACCCTGTGGAGGCTGTGACAAGATTTACGTAGGTGAAACAGCCAGAAACCTCGACACCCGCCTCAATGAACACATTTACGCATGTAGGAACGATAACTTGAACAACGCCTGTGTACAACACCGAAATTCCACCAATCATCTCATGAAATTCAGAGACGCCCAATTAGTGATCAAAGAAACTAATTTCCGCAGACGCAAGTGCCTCGAATCAGCACTGATCGCTGTTTCTAATACAATTAAACAAAACAACGGCAGCTTCAACATCTCCGAAGTCTTAGCAAGAATCCTCCTGAAAACAGTAAACCCTGCCATCACATAGTCTCTCCTGTTATACTACACAAAGCACATTACAGAGAGTGAACACTGAAACAAGCTGCCTCATTCCACTCTATATTTGTCCAACCTATTTTTATGTTACCCAAGTAATAGCTTTTATATCCTTTTACTCATGTACGAATTAATTGCTCTACCATATTGTATTACTTTTGTCACTATCACTACTACTACTACTACTACTACTACTACTACTACTACTACTACTACTACTACTACTACTACTACTACTACTACCACTAGTGAACATCGAAATGGTACCTCACTAGTATTGCACCTCACTCTGAGCCTTTATATACCCTCTGTGTCCATGTATTGTTTGTAATGGCTTGATAAAGTTCCTGGAGAGCGAAACGTTGCCACAATAAAATGTCACATTAGTTGCACTTGTGTCCTTTTACTTTACAAGAGAAGAAATGCCAGCTGCTCTAAGCTACATCAATCACCAGCTAAGAACTATATCAGCTTGGGGAAATAGATGGCAAGTAACATTTGCATTTGATAAAACGCAAATGATGATCGTCTCTAGGCACCATGATGGTAATGCTGGTGCAGTAGTAAGGATGAATGGGAGGATGTTGGCACCTGGAGAAGAAGTTGATATCCTTGGGGTGAAATTTGACTCCAAACTAACCATGAAGAACCATGTTGTAAATCTTGCAAACAAGGCAGCCAGGAAGCTTACAGCACTTCGCCGTATCTCGCATCTGCTTGACAGTAGGGGTTGCAAGATCCTGTACGAGGCACAAGTACGCTCACACCTTGAATATGCTCCACTTTCTTGGTTTGCCTGCCCCCCCCTCTCATCTGCGACTGCTTGACAGAGTAGAGAACAGAGCAAGACGTCTCATCTCTCGCCTGGACCCATCCTGGATAGATCTGTCATTTCAGCAGAGCCTTCAACATAGGAGGGATGTGGGTGGCCTTACTGTTATGTACAAGACCAATATTGTCAAAATACCACACTTAGATCCACTTCGAGGACAGCGTGAAACAAGCTTTTATGCCACAAGACGGGCAG
This sequence comes from Cherax quadricarinatus, assembly GCF_038502225.1. Taxonomy (NCBI): domain Eukaryota; kingdom Metazoa; phylum Arthropoda; class Malacostraca; order Decapoda; family Parastacidae; genus Cherax; species Cherax quadricarinatus. The sequence continues at coordinate 52,391 of NW_027196472.1, forward strand.
CCAGCAGCAACTTCACTCTGGCTGTACCCTTCTCCAGAACATCACTCCATCTGAGATCATACATACCCAGGATGACTCGAGTATGGAACACATTCGTACAGCATAATGATGTCAACGAGATAAAGTCAGTTGATCAAATGAAAATGCTGGCCCACAGATGGCCCTCAGCTGGCCCACAGATGGCTCCAACTTCATCCTGTTCCCTACTTGTATGTCTCATAACAATAAAAATGCTTTCAAATGAGCTGATGTAGGTAACAGCTCTTAACTTGCCAATAAAGTTAGGAATCCTTAACCTGTAAATAGCTTGTCAATAAAGTTAGGAATCCTTAACCTGTAAATAACTTGTCAATAAAGTTAGGAATCCTTAACCTGTAAATAACTTGTCAATAAAGTTAGGAATCCTTAACCTGTAAATAACTTGTCAATAAAGTTAGGAATCCTTAACCTGTAAATAACTTGTCAATAAAGTTAGGAATCCTTAACCTGTAAATAACTTGTCAATAAAGTTAGGAATCCTTAACCTGTAAATAGCTGTCAATAAAGTTAGGAATCTTTAACCTCGTCAAACCCTGTGTAAAAAAAAATAAAGAGAGAGAGAGAGAGAGAGAGAGAGAGAGAGAGAGAGAGAGAGAGAGAGAGAGAGAGAGAGAGAGAGAGAGAGAGAGAGAGAGAGAGAGAGGGTAAATTAGTTAATTAGTCTTCGTGATTTTGTTTATATCTATCGTAAGTACTTTATCTATCGTGATCACTCACGCTATTAGGTCCTGTCCCTGAGGGGACCACAGTGGACTTGAGGAACCATAGTGACCTTGAGGGACTATAGTTGCCCTGAGGGACCATAGTTGCTCTGAAGGACTATAGTTAGTGGCCCTGAGGGACCATATTTAGTGGCCCTGAGGGACCATATTTAGTGGTCCTGAGGGACCATATTTAGTGGCCCTGAAGGACCATATTTAGTAGTCCTGAGGGACCATAGTTAGTGGCTCTGAGAAACCATACTTAGTGGCCCTGGGGGTCAAAAGACCACTGCGTATTGACACTGGGGTCACCCTTCCGCTCTGGTAACACTGCATAAAAATAAAAAATTGCCTCTATTGTCAACACTGTATTGGGTGAGTGTGGCAACACTGTGATGGGTGAGTGTGGCAACACTGTGATGGGTGAGTGTGGCAACACTGTGATGGGTGAGTGTGGCAACACTGTGATGGGTGAGTGTGGCAACACTGTGATGGGTGATTGTGGCAACACTGTGATGGGTGAGTGTGGCAACACTGTGATGGGTGAGTGTGGCAACACTGTGATGGGTGAGTGTGGCAACACTGTGATGGGTGATTGTGGCAACACTGTGATGGGTGAGTGTGGCAACACTGTGATGGGTGAGTGTGGCAACACTGTGATGGGTGAGTGTGGCAACACTGTGATGGGTGAGTGTGGCAACACTGTGATGGGTGAGTGTGGCAACACTGTGCTGGGTGAGTGTGGCAACACTGTGCTGGGTGAGTGTGGCAACACTGTGCTGGGTGAGTGTGGCAACACTGTGTTGGGTGAGTGTGGCAACACTGTGCTGGGTGAGTGTGGCAACACTGTGCTGGGTGAGTGTGTCAACACTGTGCTGGGTGAGTGTGGAAACACTGTGCTGGGTGAGTGTGGCAACACTGTGTTAGGTGAGTGTGGCAACACTGTGCTGGGTGAGTGTGGCAACACTGTGCTGGGTGAGTGTGGCAACACTGTGCTGGGTGAGTGTGGCAACACTGTGCTGGGTGAGTGTGGCAACACTGTGCTGGGTGAGTGTGGCAACACTGTGCTGGGTGAGTGTGGCAACACTGTGCTGGGTGAGTGTGGCAACACTGTGTTGGGTGAGTGTGGCAACACTGTGCTGGGTGAGTGTGGCAACACTGTGTTGGGTGAGTGTGGCAACACTGTGTTGGGTGAGTGTGGCAACACTGTGCTGGGTGAGTGTGGCAACACTGTGCTGGGTGAGTGTGGCAACACTGTGTTGGGTGAGTGTGGCAACACTGTGTTGGGTGAGTGTGGCAACACTGTGCTGGGTGAGTGTGGCAACACTGTGTTGAAGTGATTTTGGTGTGGCAACACTGTGTTGGGTGAGTGTGGCAACACTGTGCTGGGTGAGTGTGGCAACACTGTGCTGGGTGAGTGTGGCAACACTGTGTTGGGTGAGTGTGGCAACACTGTGTTGGGTGAGTGTGGCAACACTGTGCTGGGTGAGTGTGGCAACACTGTGTTGGGTGAGTGTGGCAACACTGTGTTGGGTGAGTGTGGCAACACTGTGTTGGGTGAGTGTGGTAACACTGCTGAGTGAGTGTGGGAACATTGTGTTGGGCAAATGTGGCAACACTGTGTTTGGTGAGTTTGGCAACATTGTGTTGGGTAAATGTGGCAACACTGTGTTTGGTGACTCTGGCAACATTGTGAGATCCAACTCCAAAAAAAAAAACAGAGAATTTTCTCAGTTGTGGTAAAACTTGGAAATACAAGTGTAAAAACTGGGGTGAGTCTTGCTTGTGTTGTTGTGGCAACACTGTTACTTTTAAAACACTCGCTGTTGTGGCAACACTGTTACTATTCAAACACCCGGTATTGTGGCAACACTGTTCCTATTCAAACACCCAGTGTTGTGGCAACACTGTTACTTTCATACACCCGATGTTGCGGCAACACTGTTACTTTCAAACACCCGGTGTTGTGGCAGCACTGTGCTGGAAAGTCAGACAAAATATCAGGAATATTCTCTCTCTGGTATCACTGCTAACACATAAAAAAATGGGATATTTGTTTTGTTTCTGGTAACTGTGTATACTGCAGTGTTTTGCTTCTGGTAACACTGTATTGCTTCTTTTTTTTTTGTTTCCAACACTGTATTCTGCGACTGTGGTAGCATTGTGCTGTGTGATTGGCAATACTGTGTTGGGTGAGCGTGGCAGCACTGTGCTAGGTGAGTGTGGCAACACTGCTAGGAGAGTGTGGCAACACTGTGCTGAGTGTGGAAACACTGTGCTGAGTGTGGCAACACTGTGCTGAGTGTGGCAACACTGTGCTAAGTGTGGCAACACTGTGCTGAGTGTGGCACCACTGTGCTGAGTGTGGCACCACTGTGCTGAGTGTGGCAACACTGTGCAGAGTGTGGCAACACTGTGCTAAGTGTGGCAACACTGTGCTGAATGTGGCAACACTGTGCTAAGTGTGGCAACACTGTGCTGAGTGTGGCAACACTGTGCTAAGTGTGGCAACACTGTGCTGAGTGTGGCACCACTGTGCTGAGTGTGGCACCACTGTACTGAGTGTGGCAACACTGTGCAGAGTGTGGCAACACTGTGCTAAGTGTGGCAACACTGTGCTGAGTGTGGCAACACTGTGCTGACTGTGGCAACACTGTGCTAGGTGAGTGTGGCAGCACTGTGCTGAGTGTGGCAACACTGTGCTGAGTGTGGCAACACTGTGCTGAGTGTGACAACACTGTGCTGAGTGTGGCAACACTGTGCTAAGTGTGGCAACACTGTGCTAGGTGAGTGAGGCAACACTGTGCTAGGTGAGTGTGGCAACACTGTGCTAGGTGTGGCAACACTGTGCTAGGTGAGTGTGGCAACACTGTGCTAAGTGTGGCAACACTGTGCTAGGTGAGTGTGGCAACACTGTGCTGAGTGTGGCAACACTGTGCTGAGTGTGGCAACACTGTGCTAGGTGAGTGAGGCAACACTGTGCTGAGTGATGTAACACTGTGCTGAGTGTGGCAACACTGTGCTGAGTGTGGCAACACTGTGCTGAGTGTGGCAACACTGTGCTGAGTGTGGCAACACTGTGCTGAGTGTGACAACACTGTGCTGAGTGTGGCAACACTGTGCTAAGTGTGGCAACACTGTGCTAGGTGAGTGAGGCAACACTGTGCTAGGTGAGTGTGGCAACACTGTGCTAGGTGTGGCAACACTGTGCTAGGTGAGTGTGGCAACACTGTGCTAAGTGTGGCAACACTGTGCTAGGTGAGTGTGGCAACACTGTGCTAAGTGTGGCAACACTGTGCTAGGTGAGTGTGGCAACACTGTGCTGAGTGTGGCAACACTGTGCTGAGTGTGGCAACACTGTGCTGAGTGTGGCAACACTGTGCTGAGTGTGGCAACACTGTGCTGAGTGTGGCAACACTGTGCTGAGTGTGGCAACACTGTGCTGAGTGTGGCAACACTGTGCTGAGTGTGGCAACAGTGTGCTGAGTGTGGCAACACTGTGCTGAGTGTGGCAACACTGTGCTGAGTGTGGCAACACTGTGCTAGGTGAGTGAGGCAACACTGTGCTGAGTGCTGTAACACTGTGCTGAGTGTGGCAACACTGTGCTGAGTGTGGCAACACTGTGCTGAGTGTGGCAACACTGTGCTGAGTGTGGCAACACTGTGCTGAGTGTGACAACACTGTGCTGAGTGTAGCAACACTGTGCTGAGTGTGGCAACACTGTGCTAGGTGAGTGTGGCAACACTGTGCTAGGTGAGTGTAGCAACACTGTGCTAAGTGTGGCAACACTGTGCTGAGTGTGGCAACACTGTGCTGAGTGTGGCAACACAGTGCTGAGTGTGGCAACACTGTGCTGAGTTTGGCAACACTGTGCTGAGTGTGGCAACACTGTGCTGAGTGTGACAACACTGTGCTGAGTGTGGCAACACTGTGCTGAGTGTGGCAACACTGTGCTGAGTGTGGCAACACTGTGCTGAGTTTGGCAACACTGTGCTGAGTGTGACAACACTGTGCTGAGTGTGGCAACACTGTGCTGAGTGTGGCAACACTGTGCTGAGTGTGGCAACACTGTGCTGAGTGTGACAACACTGTGCTGAGTGTGGCAACACTGTGCTGAGTGTGGCAACACTGTGCTGAGTGTGGCAACACTGTGCTGAGTGTGGCAACACTGTGCTGAGTGTGGCAACACTGTGCTGAGTGTGGCAACACTGTGCTAAGTGTGGCAACACTGTGCTGAGTTTGGCATCACTGTGCTGAGTGTGGCAACACTGTGCTGAGTGTGGCAACACTGTGCTGAGTGTGGCAACACTGTGCTAAGTGTGGCAACACTGTGCTGAGTATGGCAACACTGTGCTGAGTGTGGCAACACTGTGCTGAGTGTGACAACAGTGTGCTGAGTGTGGCAACACTGTGCTGAGTGTGGCAACACTGTGCTGAGTGTGGCAACACTGTGCTGAGTGTGGCAACACTGTGCTGAGTTTGGCAACACTGTGCTGAGTGTGGCAACACTGTGCTGAGTGTGGCAACACTGTGCTGAGTGTGACATCAGTGTGCTGAGTGTGGCAACACTGTGCTGAGTGTGGCAACACTGTGCTGAGTGTGGCAACACTGTGCTGAGTGTGGCAACACTGTGCTGAGTGTGGCACCACTGTGCTGAGTGTGGCAACACTGTGCTGAGTGTGGCAACACTGTGCTGAGTGTGGCAACACTGTGCTAAGTGTGGCAACACTGTGCTAAGTGTGGCAACACTGTGCTGAGTGTGGCAACACTGTGCTGAGTGTGGCAACACTGTGCTGAGTGTGGCAACACTGTGCTGAGTGTGGCACCACTGTGCTGAGTGTGACAACACTGTGCTGAGTGTGGCAACACTGTGCTGAGTGTGGCAACACTGTGCTGAGTGTGGCAACACTGTGCTGAGAGTGGCAACACTGTGCTAAGTGTGGCAACACTGTGCTGAGTGTGGCAACACTGTGCTGAGTGTGGCAACACTGTGCTGAGTGTGGCAACACTGTGCTGAGTGTGGCAACACTGTGCTGAGTGTGGCAACACTGTGCTAAATGTGGCAACACTGTGCTGAGTGTGGCAACACTGTGCTAAGTGTGGCAACACTGTGCTGAGTGTGGCAACACTGTGCTGAGTGTGGCAACACTGTGCTGAGTGTGGCAACACTGTGCTAAGTGTGGCAACACTGTGCTAAGTGTGGCAACACTGTGCTGAGTGTGGCAACACTGTGCTGAGTGTGGCAACACTGTGCTGAGTGTGGCAACACTGTGCTAAGTGTGGCAACACTGTGCTAAGTGTGGCAACGCTGTGTTGGATAATAGACATAATGCCAACATAAATAACACACAGAAATACTGGTCTTCAGAGCTGATAATGTGTGGAACAGAGTTACTACTAGTGTTATAGATGCTAAAACTTTGGGTAGCCTTAAAAAGTTATTGGACAGGTATATAAGGCAGAGGACATGTGGGTTTGGTTAATATCTGAGATACTGAAGATAATTCTGGCTATGGATTTGGGTTCAAGCTGGACAAGTGGGTGGGTGGGTATAGTTGGTTTAGAGAAGGACCTGCCTAGTTTGGGTCAGTAGGCCTGCTGCAGTGTTCCTCCTTTTTTTATGGTCTTAGATGTCGAAACACTAGGTGGAGCACCTAGAAGAATGGTGGAGCACCTAGAAGAATGGTGGAGCACCTAGAAGAATGGTGGAGCACCTAGAAGAATAGTGGAGCACCTAAAAGAATGGAGGAGCACCTACAAAAATGGTGGAGCACCTAGAAGAATAGTGGAGCACCTAGAAGAATAGTGGAACACCAAGAAGAATGGTGGAGCACCTAGAAGAATGGTGGAGCACCTAGAGGAATGGTTGAGCACCTAGAGGAGTGGTGGAGCACCTAGAAGAATGGTGGAGCACCTAGAAGAATGGTGGAGCACCTAGAAGAATGGTGGAGCACCTAGAAGAATGGTGGAGCACCTAGAAGAATGGTGGAGCACCTAGAAGAATGGTGGAGCACCTAGAAGAATGGTGGAGCACCTAGAAGAATAGTGGAGCACCTAGAATAATAGTTGAGCACCTAGAAGAATGGTGGAGCACCTAGAAGAATGGTGGAGCACCTAGAAGAACAGTGGAGCACCTAGAAGAATGGTGGAGAACCTAGAAGAATAGTGGAGCACCTAGAAGAATAGTGGAGCACCTATAAGAATAGTGGAGCACCTAGAAGAATAGCGGAACACCTAGAAAAATGGTGGAGCACCTAGAAGAGTGGTGGAACACCTAGAAGAACAGTGGAGCACCTAAAAGAATGGAGGAGCACCTACAAAAATGGTGGAGTACCTAGAAGAAAAGTGGAGCACCTAGAAGAATAGTGGAACACCAAGAAGAATGGTGGAGCACCTAGAAGAATGGTGGAGCACCTAGAGGAATGGTTGAGCACTTAGAGGAGTGGTGGAGCACCTAGAAGAATGGTGGAGCACCTAGAAGAATGGTGGAGCACCTAGAAGAATGGTGGAGCACCTAGAAGAATGGTGGAGCGCCTAGAAGAATAGTGGAGCACCTAGAATAATAGTGGAGCACCTAGAAGAATGGTGGAGCACCTAGAAGAATAGTGGAGCACCTAGAAGAATGGTGGAGCACCTAGAAGAATAGTGGAGCACCTATAAGAATGGTGGAGAACCTAGAAGAATAGTGGAGCACCTAGAAGAGTGGTGGAGCAACTAGAAGAATAGTGGAGCACCTAGAAGAATAGTGGAGCACCTATAAAAATAGTGGAGCACCTAGAAGAATAGCGGACACCTAGAAAAATGGAGGAGCACCTAGAAGAATGGTGGAGCACCTAGAAGAGTGGTGGAGCACCTAGAAGAATAGTGGAGCACCTAGAACAATGGTGGAGCACCTAGAACAAAGGTGGAGCACCTAGAAGAATGATGGAGCACCTAGAAGAATAGTGGAGCACCTAGAACATTGGTGGAGAAACTTGAAGAATGGTGGAGCACCTAGAAGAATGGTGGAGCACCTAGAAGAGTAGTGAAGCACCTAGAAGAATGGTGGAGCATCTAGAAGAATGGTGGAGCACCTAGAAGAATAGTGGAGAACCTAGAAGAATAGTGGAGCACCTAGAAAAATAGTGGAGCACCTAGAAGAGTAGTGGAGCACCTAGAAGAATGGTGGAGCACCGAGAAGAGTAGTGGAGCATCTAGAAGAATAGTGGAGCATCTAGAAGAGTAGTGGAGCATCTAGAAGAGTAGTGGAGCATCTAGAAGAATAGTGGAGCATCTAGAAGAATAGTGGAGCATCTAGGAGAATAGTGGAGCATCTAGAAGAGTAGTGGAGCACCTAGAAGAGCGTTGGAGCACCTAGAAGAATGGTGGAGCACCTAGAAGAATGTGGAGCACCTAGAAGAATAGTGGAGCATCTAGAAGAATAGTGGAGCACCTAGAAGAGCGTTGGAGCACCTACAAGAATGGTGGAGCACCTAGAAGAATGTGGAGCACCTAGAAGAATAGTGGAGCATCTAGAAGAATGTGGAGCACCTAGAAGAGCGTTGGAGCATCTAGAAGAATGGTGGAGCACCTAGAAGAATGTGGAGCACCTAGAAGAATGGTGGAGCACCTAGAAGAATAGTGGAGCATCTACAAGAATAGTGGAGCACCTAGAAGAATAGTGGAGCACCTAGAAGAATGGTAGAGCACCTAGAAGAATGGTGGAGCACCTAGAAGAATGGTGGAGCATCTAGAAGAATGGTAGAGCACCTAGAAGAATGGTGGAGCACCTAGAAGAATGGTGGAGCACCTAGAAGAATGGTGGAGCACCTAGAAGAATGGTGGAGCACCTAGAAGAATGGTGGAGCACCTAGAAGAATGGTGGAGCACCTAGAAGAATGGTGGAGCACCTAGAAGAATGGTGGAGCACCTAGAAGAATGGTGGAGCATCTAGAAGAATAGTGGAGCACCTAGAAGAATGGTGGAGCATCTAGAAGAATGGTGGAGCACCTAGAAGAATGGTGGAGCACCTAGAAGAATGGTGGAGCACCTAGAAGAATGGTGGAGCACCTAGAAGAATGGTGGAGCACCTAGAAGAATGGTGGAGCACCTAGAAGAATGGTGGAGCATCTAGAAGAATAGTGGAGCACCTAGAAGAATGGTGGAGCATCTAGAAGAATGGTGGAGCACCTAGAAGAATGGTGGAGCACCTAGAAGAATGGTGGAGCACCTAGAAGAATGGTGGAGCACCTAGAAGAATGGTGGAGCATCTAGAAGAATAGTGGAGCACCAAGAAGAATGGTGGAGCACCTAGAAGAATAGTGGAGCACCTAGAAGAATGGTGGAGCACCTAGAAGAATGGTGGAGCACCTAGAAGAATGGTGGAGCACCTAGAAGAATGGTGGAGCACCTAGAAGAATGGTGGAGCACCTAGAAGAATGGTGGAGCACCTAGAAGAATGGTGGAGCACCTAGAAGAATAGTGGAGCAACCTAGAAGAATGGTGGAGCACCTAGAAGAATGGTGGAGCACCTAGAAGAATAGTGGAGCACCTAGAAGAATGGTGGAGCACCTAGAAGAATGGTGGAGCACCTAGAAGAATGGTGGAGCACCTAGAAGAAGGGTGGAGCACCTAGAAGAATAGTGGAGCACCTAGAAGAATGGTAGAGCACCTAGAAGAATGGTGGAGCACCTAGAAGAGTGGTAGAGCACCTAGAAGAATGGTGGAGCACCTAGAAGAATGGTGGAGCACCTAGAAGAATGGTGGAGCACCTAGAAGAATGGTGGAGCACCTAGAAGAATGGTGGAGCACCTAGAAGAATGGTAGAGCACCTAGAAGAATGGTGGAGCACCTAGAAGAATGGTGGAGCACCTAGAAGAATGGTGGAGCACCTAGAAGAATGGTAGAGCACCTAGAAGAATGGTGGAGCACCTAGAAGAATGGTAGAGCACCTAGAAGAATGGTGGAGCACCTAGAAGAATGGTGGAGCACCTAGAAGAATGGTGGAGCACCTAGAAGAATGGTGGAGCACCTAGAAGAATGGTGGAGCATCTAGAAGAATGGTGGAGCACCTAGAAGAATAGTGGAGCACCTAGAAGAATGGTGGAGCACCTAGAAGAATGGTAGAGCACCTAGAAGAATGGTGGAGCACCTAGAAGAATGGTGGAGCACCTAGAAGAATGGTGGAGCACCTAGAAGAATGGTGGAGCACCTAGAAGAATGGTGGAGCACCTAGAAGAATGGTAGAGCACCTAGAAGAATGGTGGAGCACCTAGAAGAATGGTGGAGCACCTAGAAGAATGGTGGAGCACCTAGAAGAATGGTGGAGCACCTAGAAGAATGGTGGAGCACCTAGAATAATGGTGGAGCATCTAGAAGAATGGTGGAGCACCTAGAAGAATAGTGGAGCACCTAGAAGAATGGTGGAGCACCTAGAAGAATGGTAGAGCACCTAGAAGAATGGTGGAGCACCTAGAAGAATGGTGGAGCACCTAGAAGAATGGTGGAGCACCTAGAAGAATGGTGGAGCACCTAGAAGAATGGTAGAGCACCTAGAAGAATGGTGGAGCACCTAGAAGAATAGTGGAGCACCAAGAAGAATGGTGGAGCACCTAGAAGAATGGTGGAGCACCTAGAAGAATAGTGGAGCACCAAGAAGAATGGTGGAGCACCTAGAAGAATGGTGGAGCACCTAGAAGAATAGTGGAGCACCTAGAAGAATGGTGGAGCACCTAGAAGAATAGTGGAGCACCAAGAAGAATGGTAGAGCACCTAGAAGAATGGTGGAGCACCTAGAAGAATAGTGGAGCACCAAGAAGAATGGTGGAGCACCTAGAAGAATGGTGGAGCACCTAGAAGAATAGTGGAGCACCTAGAAGAATGGTGGAGCACCTAGAAGAAGGGTGGAGCACCTAGAAGAATAGTGGAGCATCTAGAAGAATAGTGGAGCACCTAGAAGAATGGTGGAGCACCTAGAAGAAGGGTGGAGCACCTAGAAGAATAGTGGAGCATCTAGAAGAATAGTGGAGCACCAAGAAGAATGGTGGAGCACCTAGAAGAATGGTGGAGCACCTGGAAGAATAGTGGAGCACCTAAAAGAATAGTGGAGCACCTAGAAGAGTGGTGGAGCACCTAGAAGAATGGTGGAGCACCTAGAAGAAGGGTGGAGCACCTAGAAGAATAGTGGAGCATCTAGAAGAATAGTGGAGCACCAAGAAGAATGGTGGAGCACCTAGAAGAATGGTGGAGCACCTAGATGAATAGTGGAGCACCTAGAAGAATAGTGGAGCATTTACAAGAATGTGGAGCACCAAGAAGAATAGTGGAGCATCTAGAAGAATAGTGGAGCACCTAGAAGAGTGGTGGAGCACCTAGAAGAATAGTGGAGCACCTAGAAGAATGGTGGAGCACCCAGAAGAGTGGTGGAGCACCTAGAAGAATAGTGGAGCAAATAGAAGAATGGTGGAGCACCTGGAAGAATGGTGGAGCACCTAGAAGAAAGATGGAGCACCTAGAAGAATAGTGGAGCATCTAGAGGAATAGTGGAGCACCTAGAAGAAAGATGGAGCACCTAGAAGAATAGTGGAGCATCTAGAAGAATAGTGGAGCACCTAGAAGAAAGATGGAGCACCTAGAAGAATAGTGGAGCATCTAGAAGAATAGTGGAGCACCTAGAAGAATAGTGGAGCACCTAGAAGAATGGTGGAGCACCTAGAAGAATGGTAGAGCACCTTGAAGAATAGTGGAGCACCTGGAAGAATGGTGGAGCACCTTGAAGAGTGGTGGAGCACCTAGGAGAATAGTGGAGCACCTAGAAGAATGGTGGAGCACCTAGAAGAATGGTGGAGCACCTAGAAGAGTGGTGGAGCACCTAGAAGAGTGGTGGAGCACCTAGGAGAATAGTGGAGCACCTAGAAGAATGGTGGAGCACCTAGAAGAGTGGTGGAGCACCTAGAAGAATGGTGGAGCACCTAGAAGAATGGTGGAGCACCTAGAAGAATGGTGGAGCACCTAGAAGAGTGGTGGAGCACCTAGGAGAATAGTGGAGCACCTAGAAGAATGGTGGAGCACCTAGAAGAGTGGTGGAGCACCTAGAAGAATAGTGGAGCACCTAGAAGAATGGTGGAGCACCTAGAAGAGTGGTGGAGCACCTAGAAGAATAGTGGAGCACCTAGAAGAATGGTAGAGCACCTAGAAGAGTGGTGGAGCACCTAGAAGAATAGTGGAGCACCTAGAAGAATGGTGGAGCACCTAGAAGAGTGGTGGAGCACCTAGAAGAATAGTGGAGCACCTAGAAGAATAGTGGAGCACCTAGAAGAATGGTGGAGCACCTAGAAGAATGGTGGAGCACCTGGAAGAGTGGTGGAGCACCTAGAAGAATGGTGGAGCACCTGGAAGAGTGGTGGAGCAACTAGAAGAATAGTGGAGCACCTGGAAAAATGGCGGAGCACCTTGAAGAGTGGTGGAGCACCTAGAAGAATGGTGGAGCACCTAGAAGAGTGGTGGAACACCTAGAAGAATGGTGGAGCACCTAGAAGAATAGTGGAGCATCTAGAAGAATAGTGGAGCATCTAGAAGAATAGTGGAGCACCTAGAAGAATAGTGGAGCACCTAGAAGAATAGTGGAGCACCTAGAAGAATGGTGGAGCACCTAGAAGAGTGGTGGAGCACCTAGAAGAATGGTGGAGCACCTAGAAGAATAGTGGAGCATCTAGAAGAATAGTGGAGCATCTAGAAGAATAGTGGAGCACCTAGAAGAATAGTGGAGCATCTAGAAGAATAGTGGAGCACCTAGAAGAATAGTGGAGCACCTAGAAGAATGGTGGAGCACCTAGAAGAATGGTGGAGCACCTGGAAGAGTGGTGGAGCACCTAGAAGAATGGTGGAGCACCTGGAAGAGTGGTGGAGCACCTGGAAGAGTGGTGGAGCAACTAGAAGAATAGTGGAGCACCTGGAAAAATGGCGGAGCACCTTGAAGAGTGGTGGAGCACCTAGAAGAATGGTGGAGCACCTAGAAGAGTGGTGGAGCACCTAGAAGAATAGTGGAGCAAGTAGAAGAGTGTTGGAGCACCTAGAAGAATGGTGGAGCATCTAGAAGAATAGTGGAGCATCTAGAAAAATAGTGGAGCACCTAGAAGAATAGTGGAGCATCTAGAAGAATAGTGGAGCACCTAGAAGAATAGTGGAGCATTTAGAAAAATAGTGGAGCACCTGGAAGAATGGTGGAGCACCTTGAAGAGTGGTGGAGCACCTAGAAGAATAGTGGAGCATCTAGAAGAATAGTGGAGCATCTAGAAGAATAGTGGAGCAAGTAGAAGAGTGTTGGAGCACTTAGAAGAATAGTGGAGCACCTAGAAGAATAGTGGAGCATCTAGAAGAATAGTGGAGCACCTAGAAGAATGGTGGAGCACCTAGAAGAATGGTGGAGCACCTAGAAGACTGGTGGAGCACCTAGAAGAATAGTGGAGCATCTAGAAGAATAGTGGAGCACCTAGAAGAATAGTGGAGCATTTAGAGGAGTAGTGGAGCACCTAGAAGAATAGTGGAGCATTTAGAGGAGTAGTGGAGCACCTAGAAGAATAGTGGAGCATCTAGAAGAATAGTGGAGCACCTAGAAGAATAGTGGAGCATTTAGAGGAGTAGTGGAGCACCTAGAAGAATAGTGGAGCAAGTAAAAGAGTGTTGGAGCACCTAGAAGAATGGTGGAGCATCTAGAAGAATGTGGCGCACCTAGAAGAATAGTGGAGCATCTAGAAGAATGGTGGAGCACCTAGAAGAATGGTGGAGCACCTAGAGGACTGGTGGAGCACCTAGAAGAATAGTGGAGCATCTAGAAGAATAGTGGAGCACCTAGAAGAATGGTGTAGCACCTAGAAGAGTGGTGGAGCACCTAGAAGAATGGTGAAGCACCTAGAAAAGTAGTGGGGGACATGGAAGAATGGTGTAGCACCTAGAAGAATGGTGGAGCACCTAGAAGAATAGTGGAGCACCTAGAAGAATGGTGGAGCACCTAGAAGAATGGTGGAGCACTTAGAAAAATAGTGGAACATCTAGAAGAATGGTGGAGCATCTAGAAGAATGGTGGAGCATCTAGAAGAATGGTGGAGCACCTAGAAGAATAGTGGAGCACCTAGAAGAATAGTGGAGCATCTAGAAGAATGGTGGAGCACCTAGAAGAATAGTGGAGCATCTAGACGAATGGTGGAGCATCTAGAAGAATGGTGGAGCACCTAGAAGAATAGTGGAGCACCTTGAAGAATAGTGGAGTATCTAGAAGAATGGTGAAGCACCTAGAAGAATAGTGGAGCACCTAGAAGAATGGTGGAGCACCTAGAAGAATGGTGGAGCACCTAGAAGAATAGTGGAGCACCTAGAAGAATAGTGGAGCACCTAGAAGAATAGTGGAGCACCTGGAAGAATAGTGGAGCACCTAGAAGAATAGTGGAGCACCTAGAAGAATGGTGGGGCACCTAGAAGAATGGTGGAGCACCTAGAAGAATAGTGGAGCACCTAGAAGAATAGTGGAGCACCAGGAAGAATAGTGGAGCATCTAGAAGAATAGTGGAGCATCTAGAAGAATGGTGGAGCACCTAGAAGAATGGTGGAGCACCTAGAAGAATAGTGGAACATATAGAAGAATGGTGGAGCACCTAGAGGAATGGTGGAGCACCTACAAGAGTGTTGGAGCACCTAGAAGAATGGTGGAGCACCTACAAGAGTGTTGCAGCACCTTGAAGAATGGTGGAGCACCTAGAAGAATTGTGGAGCACCTAGAAGAATAGTGGAGCATCTAGAAGAATGGTGGAGCACCTAGGAGAATAGTGGAGCACCTAGAAGAATAGTGGAGCATCTAGAAGAATGGTGGAGCACCTAGAGGAATGGTGGAGCATCTAGAAGAATGGTGGAGCACCTAGAAGAATAGTGGAGCACCTAGAAGAATAATGGAGCATCTAGAAGAATGGTGGAGCATCTAGAAGAATGGTGGAGCACCTAGAAGAATAGTGGAGCACCTAGAAGAGTGTTGGAGCACCTTGAAGAATGGTGGAGCACCTAGAAGAATTGTGGAGCACCTAGAAGAATGGTGGAGCATCTAGAAGAGTGGTGGAGCACCTAGGAGAATAGTGGAGCACCTAGAAGAATAGTGGAGCATCTAGAAGAATGGTGGAGCACCTAGAAGAATGGTGGAGCACCTAGAAGAATGGTGGAGCATCTAGAAGAATGGTGGAGCACCTAGAAGAATGGTGGAGCACCTAGAAGAATGGTGGAGCATCTAGAAGAATGGTGGAGCACCTAGAAGAATGGTGGAGCACCTAGAAGAATAGTGGAGCAACTAGAAGAATGGTGGAGCACCTAGAAGAATGGTGGAGCATCTAGAAGAATGGTGGAGCATCTAGAAGAATGGTGGAGCACCTAGAAGAATGGTGGAGCACCTAGAAGAATGGTGGAGCATCTAGAAGAATGGTGGAGCACCTAGAAGAATGGTGGAGCACCTAGAAGAATAATGGAGCATCTAGAAGAATGGTGGAGCACCTAGAAGAATGGTGGAGCATCTAGAAGAATGGTGGAGCACCTAGAAGAATGGTGGAGCACCTTGAAGAATGGTGGAGCATCTAGAAGAATGGTGGAGCACCTAGAAGAATGGTGGAGCACCTAGAAGAATGGTGGAGCATCTAGAAGAATGGTGGAGCACCTAGAAGAATAGTGGAGCACCTAGAAGAATAATGGAGCATCTAGAAGAATGGTGGAGCATCTAGAAGAATGGTGGAGCACCTAGAAGAATAGTGGAGCACCTAGAAGAATAGTGGAGCACCTAGAAGAGTGTTGGAGCACCTTGAAGAATGTTGGAGCACCTAGAAGAATAGTGGAGCACCTAGAAGAGTAGTGGAGCACCTAGAAGAATGTTGGAGCACCTAGAAGAATAGTGGAGCACCTAGAAGAATAGTGGAGCACCTAGAAGAGTGTTGGAGCACCTTGAAGAATGTTGGAGCACCTAGAAGAATAGTGGAGCACCTAGAAGAATAGTGGAGCACCTAGAAGAATGGTGGAGCACCTAAAAGAATGGTGGAGCACCTAGAAGAATAGTGGAGCACCTAGAAGAATAGTGGAGCACCTAGAAGAATAGTGGAGCACCTGGAAGAATAGTGGAGCACCTAGAAGAATAGTGGATCACCTAGAAGAATGGTGGAGCACCTAGAAGAGTGGTGGAGCACCTAGAAGAATAGTGGAGCACCTAGAAAAATGGTGGAGCACCTAGAAGTGTGGTGGAGCACCTAGAAGAATGGTGGAGCACCTAGAAGAATGTGGAGCACCTAGAGGAGTAGTGGAGCACCTAAAAGAGTGGTGGAGCACCTAGAAGAATTGTGGAGCACCTAGAAGAATGTGGAGCACCTAGAAGAGTGGTG
The DNA here is from genome assembly GCF_038502225.1 of Cherax quadricarinatus. Lineage (NCBI taxonomy): Eukaryota > Metazoa > Arthropoda > Malacostraca > Decapoda > Parastacidae > Cherax > Cherax quadricarinatus. The sequence goes on from NW_027196472.1 coordinate 68,512, forward strand.
GAGCACCTAGAAGAATGGTGGAGCACCTAGAAAAATGGTGGAGCACCTAGAAGAATAGTGGAGCACCTAAAAGAATAGTGGAGCACCTAGAAGAATAGTGGAGCACCTGGAAGAATGTTGGAGCACCTAGAAGAATAGTGGAGCACCTAGAAGAATGGTGGAGCACCTAGAAGAGTGGTGGAGCACCTAGAAGAATAGTGGAGCACCTAGAAAAATGGTGGAGCACCTAGAAGTGTGGTGGAGCACCTAGAAGAATGGTGGAGCACCTAGAGGAATGTGGAGCACCTAGAGGAGTAGTGGAGCACCTAAAAGAGTGGTGGAGCACCTAGAAGAATGGTGGAGCACCTAGAAGAATGTGGAGCACCTAGAAGAGTGGTGGAGCACCTAGAAGAATGGTGGAGCACCTAGAAAAATGGTGGAGCACCTAGAAGAGTGGTGAAGCAACTAGAAGAATGGTGGAGCACCTAGAAGAATGTGTAGCACCTAGAAGAGTAGTGGAGCACCTAGAAGAGTGATTGAGCACCTAGAAGAATAGTGGAGCACCTAGAAGAATGGTAGAGCACCTAGAAGAATGATGGAGCACCTAAAAAATGGTGGAGCACCTAGAAGAGTAGTGGAGGACCTACATAGAAACGAGTGATCTTATACACAATAACCAGCACAGTGTCAGAGAAGGGGAATCCTGTATCACAAACCTACTGGAGTTCTATGTCAAGGTGATGGCAGTTAGATAAGAGAGAGAGAGAGAGAGAGAGAGAGAGAGAGAGAGAGAGAGAGAGAGAGAGAGAGAGAGAGAGAGAGAGAGAGAGAGGAAGAGAGAGAGACAGAGAGAGATACAGAGAGAGAGAGAGAGAGAGAGAGAGAGAGAGAGAGAGAGAGAGAGAGAGAGAGAGAGAGAGAGAGAGAGAGAGAGAGAGAGAGAGAGAGAGAGAGAGAGAGAGAGAGAGAGATGGGTAGACTGCATTTTCTTGGCCTGTAAGAAGGCTTAGGACACAGTTTCACACAAGAGATTATTAGTACATAAGTTGGTATACCAGGCAGGTGTCACAGGGAAAGGCACTACAGTGGACCAGAGAATACCTGACAGGAAGTCAAAAGCGAGTCAAGGTATGTGATGAGGTGTCAGGGTGGGCGCCTGTGACGAGCGGGGTTCCATAGGGGTCAGTCCTAGGATCAATTCTGTTTCTGGTATATGTGAATGACATAACAGAAGGAATAAACTCAGAAGTGTCCCTGTTTGCAGACGATGTGAAGTTAACGAGGAGAATTCAACTGGACGAGGCTCAGGCAGGACTACTTTAGGAGCCAGGTGTAGGACACCTCGTCTATTCTGCGCAGTATTTTATGTCGTTATCATGTCTCCCCTGACCCTCCTGGCCTCCAGTGTCGTCAGGCCGATTTCCCTCAACCTTTCTTCATAGGACAATCCCCGTAGCTCTGGGACTAGTCTTGTTGCAAACCTTTGCACTTTCTCTAATTTCTTGACGTG